>NW_017535352.1:124755-211206 GCF_001853355.1 Bactrocera latifrons
TATACATATATCGGCCAATTAAATAAAAATAACACGAAATAATTATTTTAAAATTTTGCTCAGAATTTTAAATTACTTCAATACATATACTATATGTATATTTATACAGAATTAAGTATTTGTATACAAAATAATTTTTATCTACTCAATAAAGATATTTTTCTAGCTTCATAATTTATTTTACAAGTAAGCTAACGCTTAAATTATTTATTTGATTTAAAAATATTTGTTTAGTATAAGTAAATATTCTTTATTACTTTTTTAATACATACATATATTTATCAACCAGAAATATCAACAATAATATTATTAAACTCAAAATGTTTCGATCTTATCCATATTTCCCACTTATATAATATCTCATATAACATTTCCTACAACACTTATTTCTCACTCCCGTTTACACACTTGATGCGCTTTCGCTTTCTTTAATTGGTTTTTCTTTGATTTCTCGTATACTTAGTCGTACATTTGCTTGAATCAAAACAGTTTTTCGAAAATAAACCACTCATACATTATTAAGAAGCATGCTAAAATTACACAACCTACGTCGCGCGCTGCTTAAAATCATTCTCCTCCACAGCTACACTTTACACAAAACGCATGGTATTACTTTTCTCAGAGGGGTTACTATACAATCGGATCGTATGTTTTGGCATCAGACAACGTTCGTGTAAAAGCAGAAATCGTCAGATCGTATTCGCTTTCAGTGATCTCGCTGCTGCACGATCTTTTCCGTTATACGTTATTATTTATATTTTATCATATTGTTATACATACATATGTACATACCTATCATCAGATACATATAAGTAAATGAAAAAGTTTTCCACTAGCTAATGAAATAAATTCGATACTTTGACTTTTGCGTTCAGAATTAGAGTAATTGTAGAATGTGGAATTTGATAAGAAAGTGTTCAATGGGGAGGGGTGTTTTAAAAAATTTAAAATAAATACTATAACAAATATATCGGATATTATAAATTATTGGCGTATTTAGTATTCTTATTGTTGTGTGTATTTTTTAGCTTAGGCTTCGGTAAAAGTGAATCTACAAGTGTCTGTAACTTACATAAATAATACCCTAGCCCTCGGCGAAAACGGCATTTGCCGAAATGATTAGCATAAAGAACTAACTAAAATAAAATCTACTAATATTTGCATTCTACATATGTATGCATGTGTGTACATACAATATAGAAATTCTCAACACTTTAATTTTTAAACAATATTTTTGAATAATTGATCAGGCCGAAGTCAACCATATGTTTAGCATCGCTTACGGGGTTTACGAGTTTCAAAAAATCTATTCTTTTTATTGTCTTATTAAATTCTACAACGAGTAATAGTTTCAGAAACCTTGAAAACTTGTACGCTCGAGGCTAGCTGGGCTAAGTGTGCCATCTTTAAACGCGTGTTTCTCGAAACTGCGTTTTGAAGTCGGTTGGCAAGATTTCTCGAGAGCTGCTCAACCAATCTTTATGAAATTTTACACGGGTCTTCAACATACAATTCTTAAAGACTTGCACGAAGTATTTTTTTCGATCACAACTTTTTGATAAAAGAATCTTACGATATTTTCATTTCATTAATTTTTTTGTAAAAAAGTCATAAGTAAAAAAACCACTTCAGTTTTTTTTCCTTCAACTAAATTCTAAATAACGATTTTAAGTAAAACACGTATTTCTTCACTTAAGGTTATCCTGTAAGGAGTTAGCTGCCAACGCCGAAGCATCTTTTTCCGAAGGGTCACCGGAAATGGCGTCACTATGGCGAAGTTTAAAATATATTGTTCTTTCCAAAAATTTCAGAATTTCTTTGTTAATAGTGTATGTTTTAAAATTAAAAAAATCTTATAAAATATTAAATTTTTATGTGAGGAAAAAATTTTTGGAAAAAGGCTGTTTTTACCCGAGGAAACCCATGTAACCATTTAAGAAAACTCTTTTTGAATCTTTCTATTGAAACACGTTTTTAATAATTAATAATTAGAAATTTCACGGACTGTTTCTATATGAACTTCAGTTCGTCCTTAATCATGAATTAAATTCTTCCGTAGACAAGGATGGTTTCGTCTTAGGCAGGTATCAATTAGTACCGTTACAACACCTGTAAAATTTGTTTACATTGGCTCACTGTAGCCACACTGTATGCATGTATATATGTATGTATGTATGTAGTTGTCATACCTACTGAACGATCAAAACCTTATGTCTTCTATGGAAAACTTTTATAGTTAATAAAGAATATCACGAAATTTTACATGGATTATTTCTTACGACAACGATATAACTTTCGAAAAAATTCAACTCGGGCGACTATAACCTTTAGCTACCATTAAATATAATCGATTATAATTACGTTCGTGTACGGAATTTTTTGGATTTTTGAAGGGTGTTTTGGCTATTTTTCTTGTTAGAATTTCAGATAGACATTATATTTTATATCCATACTCACATCTTTATATACTTTATAAATATACATACATACATATTATAAGTATGTAAATATATGTACGTACACGTATATTATGCAACACAAGAAACTTTCTGCCTGGTTTCTCATTACGTTTACGCATTTTCTATAATACACAAACACATATCGGTTTATACCAGATTGCTAGCTAGCTCTTCCGTTTATTGCACACTTGCCGTGGCAGCATTGTTGGTGATTTGAGATATTCTTGGATCTGTTTTCAGTTTCATGTGTATCTGTAATGAAAATACCAACGCAAAGTTTTTCTTTCTTTGCGCATTTCATCGTTTTGCTTTATTCATTTCAATTTCACATGAAAATAGAACCTCAACCGCCGACAGTCGTCGACTTGTAGGCAATATTAGACCGCCGTCTGAGTGCAGCCAAAGCGGCAAAGTGCATTTATTGTATATATGTATACACACATACATACACGCATACGCATGTATGTAGAAATATATGCATCCAGTAAAGTTTCCTGTGCGTAGATATGTGTTCATATTTGTAAGCATAAGAAAATTCGTTATAATTTTCTACTTTTCATACGAAACATTTTGTTTACAGAGTTTTGCCGGCAATCGAACTAATTACATTCTTCGCTGTATTCGTACAAACTTCTAAATTTCACAGCGAAAAAACAAATATGTACATACTTGTTTATGTATGACGTATAAAATCGTCTATGCCGATTCCGATCCCGATCGATTACCACCAGCCGACATTCTACATGTGTAATGAATGTACGTACATACATATGTATGCATGAATGTGTGTGCTTATATTTGGTGGCCGATATTTGTTGGTTTCGTTGTTGTACGTTATGTTGTGATCCAATTGCGCTCGTGTTGTGATGCGCTGTGATTTGATGCGATTGTCTGCGTGATTCAGCGCAACTGACGTAATACAATTTAAATAAAACAGCTGTTGATTGTTACTAAAAATTACTTGAATAAAGAGACTCCGTCATCAAATAGCTTGCGAAAATTCACTTTCATTATTATAGAGCATAGCAAGAAAAGAAAACATTAATTTTTTTATTTCTTATTTATTTTTTATTACCAATAGGACCTAACTACCCTAAAGTTGTGGGTTTTTATAAAGCGTTGTAAAGGAAAGGTGTGGAACTTACAACAAATATGTTGTAGAATATGCTTCGATATACAGTTGAACTGCCATTACTCGCAGTTTTCCTTAAGTCGAATTCTTGAATTGGCAATAGCTTTTAGTAGTCAAATTTCATTCAAATTTCCTTAACTCGAAGTTCTTCATAAATCGAAATTTAAAATTTAGCCGCATTTTTCGGAGGAATCCCAGTTTATATACGGCTGTTCACGTATTTAGCTCTTAAAATATTACAATTACAGATATTGAGGTGGACAATGAGATTTGCTCAGCCGCATTTATAGCCGATGACATTGTAGAACCAAATATTTCAAACCTAACGAATAAGACTCATTAATTAATATTATCCAATCGACCGCCAAAAATGGTGTAAAGCATTCCTCTGCAATTTTCCTTAATTAATACGACGGATTCCTATTTAAATACGATGAAGGAAAGGGCCATGTGTAGAAGTTCACGCAAGTGAGAAAAACTCTTTGACTCCCATTCACTTGGAGTGGCCAGAAACGATTATTTTACATATGGCTCAATGAGCTCATGACCTCCGGTCTTAGACCAAGTATCCTCTAGGTAGCTAAAGTGAGAAGGCGAAATATACTTACCCCCAGGTGTGCGCTGGGTTTGGGACGCGCCCCAATGATAATATCAAATTAGCCTCAGAAGAGAAACCCCTCTTTTGAAGACGACCATTTCAAACGCATTAAGAATAACGATATTGGGTCATGCACTTGCAATATTCGGTCCCTTAATTGGGAAGGTGTCCCTGCCCAGCTGGTTGATGTTCTCAGTAGAGTGAAGGCTGACATCACCGCCGTCTAAGAAATGCGATGGACGTGACAACGACTGAGGCGAGTATGTTCTTGTCACATTTCCTACAGTGGCCATATAGAGGAGCGCAAATTTAGTGTGGAACTCGTGGTGAGAGAGAGACTACGTTACCGATTCCTGGCATTCCCCAATTGATGAATTTGTTGCCACAAAAAGCACTAAAGCGAAGTTCCTCAACATATCGCTGATTTGACCCCATGCCAAGATGCCTTTTATGCCCCCTTTTTCATATTTTTAAAAAATATTTTTCTTCTCGTCTCTCACCAGCTTTCATAAATTTATTACTTAAGTATGACATTTATTTTTCTAAATTGCTTTAAATATAATGTAAATACTCGTATACATATGTACCTATAAAAATATTCAACAACATACATACTCGCAATCAAACAATTCCTTCAATGAAAATTTCTATAAAAATTTTCACCTTTACAAAACTCAACTTTTTCTAAATTTATTGGCGTAAACAAACCATTTCTAATACGTCTGTGCATATATTATATATTTGTTTGTACGTACATACATACATGCATACCTGCATTTAAGTGTTGTCCCCATTATGACAACAACACTGCTAAAGAAAAATTGATAAAAATCTGTCATTCACCTGCTGCCAGCAATGCTGCTGCATCATCGCCTACTTATATAAATAGCTGCGCCTAAATCATGGGTATACATACATACATATATACATATAAGTGTATAAGTACATATAATATACATATATGTATATTAACAGTGGGGATAAGGCATTTCATGTCGTAGATATGTCATGCGATACGAAACGATGCGATACAAATGCGAGGCGACACGCCTGAACTCTTGTAAAGCGTACAAGAACATCAAAAAGATAAACGACACACGGTGGCAATATACAAAATGATGCAGAAATAATTATAAAAATATACGCATGCACGCACAAATATACACATGCATACATACCTCGGAATATGTACATGTATGTATGTGTTTGCGTAAAATCGTAATTAATAGCATGTGTATGTATGTATATATGTACATAGATATTTCTGCATATGAAATGCAGCACCTGTCTCTTATACACATCTAGATGTGTATAAGAGACAGCAAATATACACATGCATACATACCTCGGAATATGTACATGTATGTATGTGTTTGCGTAAAATCGTAATTAATAGCATGTGTATGTATGTATATATGTACATAGATATTTCTGCATATGAAATGCAGCACTGTGCTAATTCTTACAGCAACAACGCATAACTGGTGACTGATCACTCATACGCCACGTCGGCTATACGACTCACATTCATTTCACACATGTGTGCTGTAGGCACCTGCATATCGGCATGTCTGCACACGTTCACCGCTGATTTTGATTAAATTGCTTAAGGAGACATGCTGCATTGCATTTAAGTGTAGAATTTCTACACGAGCGACTGAAAAATGTGACAACAGGTAAAATCTTTTGAAAGAAATTCGTTTAAAATTGTGATAAAATGTCGCGCAAATATAATTAGTTAGGTATGTAGGCGCACTTGTAGTGTAATCTAGATACGCGGAAGGTGATCAAAATTTTATTCGTATATTTTCTTTTTGAAATTTGTAAATAAAATGCATAAATTAAAGAAAATTTCAGCATGTAGATATTAATTGCAGTGGACATTTTCGTAAAATTTCTGCATAAAGAGCACAAAAACAATATTTATTTGGACATGAAAATATTATTTTAAGCGTTTAATATTGGTAAATATGCATGCCTACGCATTCATCAGTTATATAATATAAATTTTTGTAGTACTCACGTCCAATGAAAGGCAAATAAAGTTAAGTGCTCGTCCAAATTTGAAAAACACAACTAACCAAGTGCATTAAAAGTTATATTTAGATCAATGATGCACTTAAAAATTGCCCGAAATTATTTTACAATTCTTTTCTTTTTTTTTTGGTTCTCTTTTGTAAAATTTACTTTATTTATCCATTTAATTTACTGCCGAGTACTTGTTGCTGAGGTATTCTTAAATGCTTTTGTCCTAGGTGCGCAACATTTTATTCAAAACTTCATTTCAAAAGTGGTCGAACGACTTCTTAAACCTTACTCAGTGGTACAAAAACCTGAATTTTCCATTAGATTATGCCTTTATTCGACCACTACAAACTTTTAGGTGGGAGCATTAAAAGCCATTCGCGTTTAAATGGTACAAAAATAAATATTTTAATATGTATAGTATTACTGTTATAGATAGAAATATCCATAATTATTGTGAATCAAATCTCATAGGAGGGAAACACTACTTATGGGATATTTTCATTCATTTACTAGACTTTTTAAACATTTTAAGCATTAATAACTATAAAACGATTGAGTAGTCAGTCAAGTTTACTTCAGACGCACAGAAATCTCACCTTCTCACCTAGCTCCAGCAAATTGATATATTCTAATATACTGATAGTTGCTATTGAGGCGATGTGATCAATATTTGGAGACATGTATCCTAGGGCCTTTGTCCTGCGCCTACAGACTACTGTGCAGTCAATTTGCAGGTGTTATGGAGCTTTAGGCAGATGTTATATATATGTTTCTTGAGCTAACAATGTAGAAGACGACAAGTAGCTTGAGTTTTTCCTTTTGGGATATTGATTACATATTTAAACATTTTAAGGTTGTAACCACCCATTAGCCACTTGGCATGGGGCAGGAGTTGTTGCCAAAGCTTCCCCTACCCACTGCTTCACCTTTACGGAGCAGCTCCTTTATGATGTGGGGACCAATGAAAGGTTTCGGTCCACCATGTTGGTGGATGCTGCGGAGCGGGCAAGCTCTGGCACCCAAATAAGGTGTACTTGGCTTAAGCTTTGAGTGCGGCTTGACTATCGCTTAGTATAGCTATATGAATATACTCGGAAAACTACATATGTATATACAGGTGTGGTCCGTCATCCAACTTTTTCGTCAGTGTACAACATGATTGTACTGTTCCTAAGGCAGTAGCTAGAGAGCGTAGCTAGTAGCTAGTAGAGTAGCTAGTAGCTAGTGAAGTTATCTTGTTTGGTAATGATATCCCTTGGGAGAAGAGCCTGGGACATTCGAGTTTGATAACGTGCGCAAGCAGCTCAATGATGTTGTTGTTGTTGTTGAATGTACCACAGCTGATGGATTAATCAGCTTATACAGTGAAATAATTTCCACAAATGACTTGTCTATCAACTATATTCCCCCGTTTTCCGTGGTAAGAAATAATTGAAACAGCTTGTCATCATTTGGTCTTGCAAACCAAACATGCGAGAACACAGCTCCTGTAAAACAGGGAAAACGACAGATCTCTGCTTTTCTATCCCTCTTTCTGCGTCATCCGATCGTCAATCAATACGGTACTTCCTGTTCGAAGCTCGAATTTGCAAAAAAGACGAAACTTCGATTGTAGACGTCTTTTTAGATCATCCAAATTTTAGAAATTATTCCGATACAAGATATAATAAGAATAAAAAATAAAAAGAACAGAATGAAACGTTGGAGACCCTATGAAATATTTATGATCAGCGTACCGAGCTGGGTCGATTTAGCCATATCCGTACGTCTGCCTGTCTGTCTGTTTGTTTTAGTTAGTCCAACAGTTTCTAAGCTATCGAAATTATAAATTTATCGAAACCGCCGATATCGGACGCCAGCATGTAGCTGCCATTCAAACTGATTGGTTCAAACCAAGTTTTAATTATTTAGTTTTGCCCCAGACAGAAAAGCAGACATTAATTTAATCCAATTTAAGCTAAATTTTACTACAAAGCATAGACAAATTTAAAAACAAGAACAACCTTTAAAATACTCTACTAAAAGCCAACTACGTAGTAGTACAGGCTAACTGGAAGTCAACAGTGTCTAAATTAATACTTTGCAATAATAATAAAAATGCAAATTAAAAGAAAATACTTGAAAAAAGAAAAAACCAAACATATTTAGAGCAACAATAACAAGCATAGCAAAAAGGGCAACGAGATGACATTAAAACAGAGTAAATAATTGCATATCAAAGCAAATGTTAATGCGCTACAGTCTACCAGTGCACACACATTTACACATGCAGTCGCATGGTCACACAGTCGCACAGTCTTTCAGTTGGTTGGCCATATGCGGCGCAATATAATTCATTGCAACAGCTAAATTTGAATTTGAATGATGAATGAAATTTCTGCAATTACGAATTTCACAAAAATTAAGTCATTAATTTACAAAAACAAACAGCAGCCAGTCGGAGTGGACGTGTGTGTGCGCTTAATCGTTTGTGTCACAGTGAGCGATGGAAAGTCGCAACGCGTCGCACCAACAGCAAACATAAGTAACCAACTAAAGAACAACAGCAACAACACACCATATTTCCTTTTAAATGCAGCAACATTTTGCTGCATTCACATTTTAGCGCAACAACAACAAGCACTGGTGCGCCGTTGTCGTCTGCTCTTCTGCTTGCCAGCGACGCATGTAATGCTGTCAGCAACAAACATTTTTCAATTCCCACCAAGCAAAGTGCAGGGCACAACAAATCTATATTCTGCTTTTCACTTACATAATATGTATGTACATATGTACACATGGCTATGTCCTTATAAGTATACTTATATGTATGTGTAAATTTTCCTGTTATTTGCTGAGGGCTCTTTTGTTTCCTTCAAGTGTCGTAGAAAAATTTGCACCGCCATGAAGACATGAGTTAAGTTAATTAAAGTTTTTTGCCTGTCATTTGTATGTTGCTACTTTTAATAAACTTTCTTATGGCAAACATTTCTATGTTTATGAATGAATTGAATCAAACGTTCGGTTATACAAAATTGTTGTTGCATTACTTGACTGGCGTTTTTAATAGGTGTCTTATGAGCTTCAAATAGCTATGTGGTTGGTATTTCAAAAGGTTGCCTTTTGCACAAATATCCTGAAATGTTTGTGTGTTTAAATTAAAAAAAATATAAGAAGCTAAGGAACTGCGGTAGCTTTTTTTCACATTTACTTAAGGAGTTATATAGATTTCTCGGGCAAAAACAGTCTTTATTTAAAAAATTTTTTCTCATACAAAAAACAAAATATTTGCTTACAATTTTTTATTGTTACAAACACGCACGATTTACAAAGAAAATCTGAAATATCTGGGAAAAAATATTTTAAGCTCGGCCTTTGCGACTACATTTCCGGTGACCCTTCGGAAAAGTGATGCGCCCGCGTTGGCAAAATAACTCTTTACAGGATCATTTAAAGTGAAAAAACATGTTCTGGTTAAAAACTTGCACTAAGGAAATAATGAAATTTGGAGGTTTGTCAAACATTTTTACAAAAAAAAAAAAAAAAAATTTTTGTGCAGTTTATTTTTTTCAAATAGTTTTAATAATTCGTCGAAGCCTTTAAGAATTGTATTCTATAGACCGGTTTAAATTTCATGAAGATCGGTTAAATAGTTCTCGGAAAATCTTGCCAACCGACTTCAAAACATAGTTTCAAGAAAAACGCGTTTAAAGACGGCGCAGTTAGCCTAGCTAGCCCCGAGCCCACAAATTCTCAATGCTGTATCTTCGAAACTATTACCTGGATAGACTTGAAAATTTAACAGAATAAGACAATAAAAAAATCGATTTTTTGAAACCCGTAAACCCACGTAACCCCTGAGTTTGAATAGTTTGTTTCAAGAACGTTGGATAATCTCATACTCAGAATTGTTGTAGTTGAACTAGAAATTTGCTTTACTAAAAAACTTAAATTTAATTTTCGACTTTTTAATTTTGATTTTGAAAATTTAATTATCAATTTTTAATTTTAATTAAGGAGAATTTAATTTTAAATTTTTAATTCTGATTTGAAAATTTAATTTTCAACTCCTAATTTCGATTTTGAAATTTTTAGTAGTTTAATTTTCTAATTTTAATTCTGACTATAAAAAATTAAATTTTAAATTTTAAATTTTGATTTTTTAAAAATTTAATTAAAAACCAGTTTTGATTCGATTTTGGAAAATTAAATTTTTATTTTTTAATTCTGATTATGAAATAATTTCGATTTTGAAAAATAAGTTTTCAGTTTTTAATTCTGATTAAAAAAAATGTAAATATCTTTATAAAATTCATAAGAAATAAAAAATTTTCCCAGAAATAATCAAACTTTAACTGTTAATATCTTTTAAACGGTTGGGTTTACGAAAAAATCGTACAACCATTTTTGTAGAGCATTCAATTTCCTACAAAATTTAAGGAATAAGATATTTTTTCAAGTAGTTGGAAGCGAGATGTCAAACTTTCTATATGATAATAAGAAAAAATAGAAAATTGTAAAGGAGGACCTTCCCGTTACAATTAAAAACTCATTCTTGGAGAGGCTTCCTTAGAGGTGTCTAGGAACCCATTTTTCAGAGTACCAAACGAAAACAAAATTTTTTTTGAATCACCCTAATGTACATACATGTGAACATACACATTTTACATACGGAAAAGTGCATAAACATTATTTTCGCATTCGACGATGCGAGAATTCTTAAACATTTTTCTCACACACTTCCTCTGATAAATTTGACATCAAATGCTGTTACGCGTAATTTGTGCATTGCTGCTTCGTTTGTGCAGGCATATACATACATACACATGTAAATTATCATATCTGATCATAAACACTCGTACATGCGTGAGAATAATGAATGACATAACTGTGAATTTATTAATGAAATGCAGAAAATATGAAAACATTCATAACAACACTTATAGAACAGAGGAAGACGATGAGGACGGCGAAGAAGTTATAGAAATAGCACATAAATTAAAACAACAACACTTATGGCTATGACTGCGCCGCAACAGCAGCTGGTGGGCGGCAAATTATTATTGCTGCTGCTGCTGTTATTGCTACCACCTACAACTACAATAACGCACATGTAACTACTGCGGTTGATAAACATGATCGCTTATGATCTACGGCCCGTTGTGGACGCAGTGCGCCGAGTGTGTTGCTTCTGCTGCATTTGTAAGCGATAGCTAGATGCCGTGAAATAGAAAGCCATTGCGTTGGCAAGAAGTTTTACGAGCACGGCAGCGCAGTCGAGCGGTCCAGTTGAGTTCGGAAATAGTCGTATAAGTACATATTGCAAAAGAAATGTCAAAGCAGCTGCTTAAGTGGCCGAAAGACGCACGTTCGCACGTCAGCACACGCATAGCTGCATGCGCGCAGTGTTGCCACTTTAGACAAAGACGTCGAGGATATTAAATTTGGTTTTGCATTAAAACTAGCCACTTTCATGGCAATTAATTGAAATTTATGACAGCCAAGTTGGACTAGCAACGACAGGCCAAAAGCCACCATTGGCAACTGCTGTCGTTGCTTATACATATGCAAAAGGAGGGCTTCTACTTGTGTTTGTTGTTGTTATAACAGTTTTTATTTTCGTTGTTCGTTGGCAGACAAGCCACCCGCACACGCATATATTATCGCCCGCTCATGTGCCTCCATACATACACATATACTTGTGCTGTGCTACCAAAATAGATAAATTGCCCGTTGTCCCACTGTATATTTTTAGCTGATTCGAATAGTTGTTTTTGCCTTTTATAATATTAGAAATATGTTTATTTTAATTGTATTAAATTATAGTTTTTCACGTCACAGCCGCGCGCTTGTAGCGTTTAATATACTCAGAAAAGTGTGTGTGGTTTTGACAGCGGAAAGCGAAAATATCTGCAATGGTTTAAAATAGCCAGGATGACGGGAGGTAAATGCTGATAATAATAGCTTTGTACTAAATATTTTTCAAAATTAAGTTTTACATTTTATTTAATTTAGATTTATGCGGAATTAGCCGCTGTTCGCTAGTGACTATATGATATATGTATGTATGCATAGGTTTTATGCAGCCAGAATAAATAAGCATAACATTTAGAAACCAGAAATATTAAGCTCTTCGAATACTCTGCACAAATAAAAACGTTTTTCATAAAAAAATTGATTTTTATCGATCAATTGTATGGCGGCTATATATTATAATGATCTGATATAGGTGGTTCCAAGAAATGAGCAGCTTCTTGGCGAGAGAATGTGTGCAGAATTTCAAATCGATAATAACAATTGATGTGAGATAAGTGATAACCACATTTCGAAATTGAAGTTGAAGAGTTCAATTACACTTCTCTGAAAAATTTAAACAGTATTTTGAGACTTTTGATACCAATCGAAAAACTTTTTGAAACATGTAATACTTAGAGTTTTGCGCAGTAAAATCTTACTGTTAATAAGCAATAAATATAATAAAAGCCGTTGGTACTGGTAGTAAAAACGTTTAGCTTCCTTCACGTGACTTTGACAAATTTTTTAACAATTTTCGAGTAGCCTAAATAGTAAGAGATGGCATGGATAATATCATTTTGGATTTTCATTATAACTACTCTAAAATAGCACATAAAAATATTCGGTATTTGTTTCAAAACAAATATTTAATAAGTAAGCCGAATTTCCATACATCTTTTATGAAGCCTGTTCCAAATGACCTAATATTCGTTAAGTGAATTTCTTTTTGAGACGGTTGTCTTATCTCGCATTCCCCGTAAAGGATTTTTATTTTTTGAAAAAGTCATAAGAGAACAAATGCAACTAAAAGATTTCTCAACCACGGTTTTTAACACATATACAACACATACCGTGATCAAAACATAGTAAGACTTTTTAATTTTAAAAATATATTTTTTTTAAGTTGGTATGACTGTCAGTGACATCAGCGCCAAATATCGCATCAAAATAATCATTGGTGTTTAGTAGAAGCTTATCTATCAGAAGTACATAAATTGGATTCGGCGATCTGTACAATGAGTGAAGTTATACAACAAAGAGGTTCCATTAAACTTTGTGTGCGGAATCAATTTTCTGGTGCCGAAACGTTCAGAATGTTGGAAAAGACCTTCGGTGATGATTGTTTGTCGCGTACAACTGTTTTTGATTGGTACAAATTATACAAAGAGGGTCGAGAATGCGTTGTCGACGACCCACGTCCAAGACGGCCATCAACATGATGATCAAGACGTAAATAAATAAAGAATTTGATACTTGAGAATCGACGATTAACAGTCAGAGATGTGCCTGTCAACGTTGGAGTATCAAAAGAATCAGTGGTTTCACTTTTGAAATATCAAAAATAGGTCCATTTTTGATATGGTTCCAAAATCACTAAATTTTTTCGGAAAACAGGCCCGCATTAACGTCTGTGAAACAATGCTTCCTGACTACCAATATGTCGTGAAAAGTATTATTACAGGCGAAGAGTCTTAGGTCTATGCTTACGACCCAGAAACAGACGATAAATCGGCCGAATATCGTGACAAAGGTGAACCGAAGCCGAAAAACCTTGTCAAAGCAGGTCAAAAATTAAGGCTATGTTGACCTTTTTTTCGATTATCGAGGCCGGAATTTTGAGATGACAACTTTTGTTTTTTACACCAGGATAATGCATCGTTGAACACTATATTGGTTCTTCGTGAGTTTTTCGTCGACATTTTAACCAATATCATGCTACAACTACCGCATTCGCCTAATTTAGAATCGTATCACTTTTGGCTATTCAGCAAACTGAAACGACCGCTCCGGGAATACCGTTCTGAGTCGATTGAAGACATTAAACGTTAATCGCTAGATGGCTTGAAGGCGATATCGGAAATGTGCTTTAGCAACTGTGTCGAGTATTGGAAAAAACGTTGGCGGTATTGTGTGTTGGAGTCGAGGGGGATTACTTTGAGTAGAGCGAAACAGTTTATTTTCAACATTATCTGCAAGCCTGGAGGTTTTCTACGATCTCGCAAAAGGAGTTTCTACCAGTCTAAGAATAATGTTAAACGATTCCGTGATTCCGTGGACCAATAAATTGACCGCGTCAAATTGAACCTGAAAAAATTTCAATGAAAATTTTTTGTGGACGAGAGAAAAGAACGTGTCAAAAAAATCAGTGTGACTCATAGAAGTTCCAATTACCCGAACAATTTTTTCAAAACTATGGCTAATACTAAAATATCACAATAACTAGAAAAATTATGGTAGCGTAGAAAGATATATCTGGTGCAAAAATAAAATAAATAGTTTGAATATTTACTTTAAATAAACGCCGGACGAAATTAATAAAATGTTATAATGATACAATAGCGTAAAATATACCAAATATTTTCGATTTAATATTTACTAACACATACAGATTTGCTAAAAATATCACAATATCTACGCTCAGTCTTATTATGGTTTTTGTTATTGCTTTGTTACACAAATTCTCGCAAATCAAGTGATAAAAATCAATTAATAAATTTTCGAACAACTAAGGCGATGCAGATAAACAAACAAGTAAATCAATAATGAGCAGCAAATAAAGCCGCAAATTAACACATACAGAACCGGAAAGAAAGAATAATAAGCAACAACAAAAAGCGCAACAAAGCTGCACCATTTTGACACTTCTGCAAAAACATATCCGATAAAAATATCAAATTTATGGCTGTTGAGCTTATGATTTCTTTGATTTCTCACTGCATATCTTACACACATATGTACAAACAAAAGTATGTTTGTAAGTGTATATATATATGCAAATGTAAATATTCTTGAGCATGATTAAATAAGGAGCGCTATATTAAATGTTTTATTGATTAGCCACCACAGAAAGTGAATAATTCGAAATTTCGAAAATCTATTTGTTGTTCCGTTTTTTATATTTAGCAGCAAGAGATTTCAAAATTTCAAAAACTACAAAATTTATAGACAAAATGTGATGAGTTGGAGATGTGCCTACATAGTGAATAAAAAAATTAAAAATACAAAAACAAAAACACAAAAGGCAAGAGAACTCTGTGATGCGTAGGGGGCGTATTGGTTGGAGGAAAATATTGAGCAGAAATCGTCACTTAACACATTTTTATTATTTTTTCTTTGTTAAGAGCGGAAAAGTGTACGCCACAAACTACTGGCAAGTTGTTCTATTATATGTTTCTATGCGCTGTTAGTGTTATAGCATTTTTGTTTGTGTGTAATTGCACCAGGTGTGTGCTTGTCTTCTTTCAACTTTGAAATATTATACTTATGAGTTTTTCTTAAAATAGCAAGTATATAGTAATTTTTTAAATGCCTGGTAAATGCTTAAAATGTTTCGGTGCGTGCAGTGAAAAATTGTATTCAATATATTGCGCGAGGTACTAGTCAATATTGAATTTTTCTCTTGGCACAGAATTAAGGTAACTAAATTCAAGTTATTATTTGTTTTTATTTTATTTTAATATTTTGATGTTAGTCTTTTTAATTCCGAAAAGTGAGTCAGATAAATATTCAGGAATGGGAATTAAAATAATGACATATGTACATATGTGACGGCATTGTTGGTTGAGTTAAAATTTTGATCTACAAGATCTGAACTGTAAGGGTCTAAACTGCCTAGAAAAGCGAACCGGTATATTAAATTTAACTACAGACAAGAGAAAAGAACTGCAAACTGTTCCGTTTAGGATTTTTACCAAGAATACAGATATAATGCCAAGTATTTTTTACGACTAATAAGTGAAGCTAGAACGATAAGGTAGACTTAATCTAGAATCTAAAATGCGCTAAGGCAAAAAGTAAACATTATTTTTGAACAGACTGCAACTAGTTAGAATGGACATATTGATTGCAATATGGGTCTAACCAAAGTTGTAAAAAATGTTTTGTTAACAAACGGTTTTTCAAATTCTTTAACGTTTAACAAAACTGAGAACACCTTTTGCTTCGAAGACTATCTATGGTATCAATATGAAAACTAGAATTAGATTCCTATCTACAAAGTTAAAAACTTGTGTATAATCTTGTATTAATGAAATATCAATTCATTTCTATCACACCAAGCAACCAAATTGTTGAAGTCTATTTGCAACAAACACCTTTCACCTATTGAAGTGTAATATGCATGTACAAGGTGCGTTCCAAAGTAAACAGGATTATAAAAAAAAAAAACGAACAGATTTTTTTCGGCAAAATTTATTCATTTTATTCAAAAAAAGTCTCCTTCTGCTTCAATACAGCTTTTTGCACGGTCCAAAAGCATGCCGAACGAGTGTTTTAGCTCGTTGGCTGGTATGGCCGCCAGTATGCCGGTGCAAGCCTTTTGAATGGCCTCTACGCCTGCATAACGCTTTCCTTTCATGGACAAATTCATTTTTTCCGAAAAGGAAGAGTCGCACGGTGCTATATCAGGTGAATACGGGGAGTGGTTAATGGTTAAAATGTGATTTTTGGTGAAATAATCGATCACAATGATGCCCTTCGAATGTTGGATTCTGAGCAATTTTTGTTCGTCAGTCAATTTGTGCGGAACAAACCGTGCAAACACCCTTGGTAAGCCCAAATGTTCGGTCCAAAAGCGATAAAGCGTTGTTTTGGAGATGTTCAATTCCATTTTCATGAATTTCAATGATGATTTCGGCTGATTTTTGATGACTTCACGCACAGTTTCAATGGAATTTCCGGTGATCACGGATTTTGATTGTTTCATCAATTGAAACGTATTGGTAAAAGTTTTAACGATTTTAAAACAAAATTTAACGTTGGCTCTTTGTTCGAAGTTCAATTTCGTACCGATAACAAAAACATACTGACTCTTAAAACGCATTAACTTCAGTTCCAATAGATGAAATGTCATGAAAATCTCACTGGACAATCGATAAAGATAGCAGAATCTAAAGCATCAGTTGGCATATATGTAAATGGTTCTGTTTACTTTGAAACCCACCTTGTATATGATATATGAATTAAAAAGTTTTACATCGTCGCCATATAATACTATTTTTGAGAATTACACATGTATATGACCGAAGGCTATCATTAGTAAATAACAAGTACAGAATCCATCCAATATGACTACTTTGCGGAACTCCTGAAGAGACCTTAATTGAATATGAAAGAATATTCACAAATATCACTCGCTGTGTGCTATTATGAAGATAAGAAGGTGCGCATTGAAGAAATCTGGTTGAAAGCCCAGCATATACAGTTTAGGTACGAAAGTTGAGATATTAACTTAATCGAAAGCATTGCTAAAGTCAGGGTATATAGCATACGTGTACTTATGTTCCCTAAAACCCATTAACACATGGTTTACAAGTTCATGTAAATTTGTTAGAGTAGATTTGCCTCTTCGAAATCCATGCAGAGAAGAAGACTATTTTTCAGAAAGAAATTGGTGATATAATATCTGAACCGTATCTAAAATATGGTTTTAACTGTTTTAAATTCAGTAAGGTGTCTTCCTCAGAAATGATTGGAACAGTAATTGAAGTATTCGGACAGAGTGAATATATAAAAGAATATATCATGATTCTCTGGACAAACCTCATAAGTTTTTAAAGCATTAAATGTGATATTGTTGATACTTTTGAAAGAGGTAATAGAAGAATTTTTCTGCTTTTGGAAAGTAAAATTTCTAATTTTTACTCAATCTTTCCATCACATAAAAAACAATTAACTTCGCTATTATAAAAAAAGTCAAGGCTGTCTCTCGGCAAAAGAAACTGAACGGTGTGAGATCTGTTGGATCCGAGGATGAGGACACACACTCTGCTTTTTTAAGGTTATGAACTTAATGTGATTTAATCTTAAGGAATGAGGACGAAGAACAACTGATGACTAATTAATTTTTTGTACCCTCCCGAAGAAAAAATACCAATTATACAAGTCACTCATCATCCTCGTCCTGCATTATGGTGGAGAGACATGGACGATGACAACATCTGATGAGAGAAAGGTTCTATGATATATTTACTATATGATCCTATGCGCATTGACGAATACCGCAAATCTTGGAAAATTGGAGTCTCCAATTGGCGCCAAAAAGCGACAAGGAAGAACGTCGGTCGCGCTGTTGTAAATTAAACTATAAATGCTACATTTCTTGAAGATCGGATGAATAGCTCTTGCGAAAACCGACTACAAAAACACGCTTTCGAGAAAAACGTGTTCAAAGACGGCGTACTTAGCCTCGAGTACACAAGTTCTCAAGATTGTGACTCCAAAACTATTACTCGGATCAACTTGAAAATTTGGGGCAATATAGAGGTGTTGTAGAATTTAATAAGATAAAAACAAAATTCGATTTTTTGAAACCACTTAAGTTTTTAGCGATCGGATAAATATTGTTTTACTGATTATTTTATTTTACAGCATATGTATATAGTACCGCCCATATAAGTACATATGTATATATGAAAGTACATATCGTCACCTAAAATGCAAAGCAACGTATCATCAAAAAATTCGAAAATCGCTATCAGATACATCAACCAAGATACAACTATTTTATAGCCCAAACTCAAAGTTGGTTTCAATATGAGTGGTTTCTATTATATCGTTTTACCTTCACTTATAACGTTATGAAAAGTGATGAGAGTTATTTTGCATTTGAGTTGCAGATATACTGTATCTACATACATGTACATATACATATGCTACTTTTGAAGAATTCGATATTTTTGAATTCATACTACCGACGGCAAAAATGAAGTTGGGAATCTATAATCTTAAACTTTTAACAAGTTTCAAAATTTCTTAAAAGCTATATTTGTAGAAGAAAAGTGTAACAAATTCAAACAGTTTCCTTTAATTTTGCCTAATGTTCACAGAAATGATAAATTGTTTTGGAATACAGATTATGTATTTTGGAAGACCTCCTCAAGTGCAAAAAAACAAACTGTTAAATTTCATACAATAATTCAATAATTAATTGTTTAATATTATATACAAACCTTTGCTTTTTCTCATATGAATTTAATCCGTTAAAGTAATTTTTTGCTATTTCTGTCTGATTTTCAGATTTCGCTACCGCGCGTAGTTCCGAAACAAAATTGCACTTTTTCCAGTTTTCTTTGTTAATTTTTTAACGAACAGTCCATATATTGGGCATTTGCTTTGTCACTTGTATTTTGCCAGGTTTAATTCACATTTTTTTGCACCAGCAACGGGATTCTGCCAATTTAGATATTTTCAGCTATTAGTCACAGCACGTGTTTTCCAATGCCAACAAGTAGTAAATTACACAAAAAAAAGTAGAGCAATTGTCGCTGTAGCTGCCGAATATAAAACAAAAGCAAATTTATTCGATTCGCGCCACACACTTGAAACATACGTTAAGATACATTTAATTAATTGCAGCGCAGAAAACGTTTAGCAATTTCGACAATAACAACGCCAACAAATCAGCGCTAGACGTCACAGATTGCTGCTGATGCAGAGCGTATAGTAAGAAGAATAGTGAAATGTACTCAGATCGCGCGGAAAAGCTGCGAGACGCGCAACAGTCAAAGGTTAAAAACAACAAAATTATAATAAAACAATAACAGCAAATAATTAAAGTAGAAATTTCGTGGATCGCTTGAAATAATAAAGTTTCAGTGTCTTCGTTGTGCCTTTTGGTGAGTCTACCGTTTGGTGTATCCTTTTTTGTTTTTAATCCTTTTTTATATTTTTTTTATTTACATTTTATATTCAACACTAAACGACAATACGCAATTCGTATACATACGTCTGTTTTGTAATTTACCACCGACGGTGTATGGATATCGCACGCGCATGCAGCGTATCCTCCGAACGATTGTATGCAAACGAAACGTCCGTCACGCTGAAACGTTATAACACACGACGAACGAACCACACGCCAACACGGAGTACGAAAAACTGAATTCGTCGAATGTATCTGCTGGTTGTCTGTTGTCTGTATCCCACAATTGGTGCGAGTATCACACATCCGCCAGCTACTCTGTGCTGCTTCGAAACTAATGAGTGCGCTCGGCGCTCCCTGTCCGTTTGTTGTTTGTGCATTGTTAGCTTTGGTTGCCGTTGACGTTTGCGCCACTCAACACTCAACCGCTCACATGGTGACGGTGTCTGTTGCAGATGATGGCCGTGGTGGCGATAGGGATATTGTTTTAGTTGCTCGCTGCAAATTTCAATTTTATTTTTATTTTTGTATTCATAATTTGTGTTGCTCACATTTTTGCTGGTTGTTGCATTTGTCTGCTTTGTAACTGAATCGGAATTCGATACGATCGGAACGAACACACAGAACCACCACTAATGCGGCTAGCCCACATCTTGTAAACAACTTGTATATGTGCTGCTGTCTCTTTTCAACGACTGCCAACTGGTGATCTGCCGTTATACACAGGGTTTCAGCAAATGTGCCTACAAAGGAGAGCAGACGAAGCAGCACACCCACTTTTTGCTTATTTATTTATATATTTCTATTGTGTAAGCCAGTGGCTTTCAAAGTATTTTTATTGGCAATGAGAGAAAATATGGCTCTCTTTATAATAAGTTGCACCTGAAGAGAAATAAAAAATACAGTGCTGGTTAATACTTTATGATTATAAACAGTATGGATTTTCGAATTGAAGAATGATAGTAAAATTTTGTTACAATTACATAAAAAATGGATATTGGAAAATTTTTAATTATATTTCGAATGGTTTGAAAATGTACCATTTATACAATTTAATGCTTATATACAATTAGATTTTACAAAAAATCGATTATTTTAATTTTATTTTCTTAATGTACACATAATTAAGAAAACACACAGAAAGTTCCATCGTTCCGGTGAATATTTTTGAAGTTTCACGTAAATTTGAAGAAACTTTAAACGCGTTTTTCTCAAAATGGTATTTTCAAAGTCGGTGACCAACATTACTAGAAAACGGCTAATCCTATTATTCTGAAAGTTTAACACGATCTTTTTGGTCAAAAATTGTTTTTTTTTTTTTTGTTTCAAAATTTGTCAAAAAAAATTTTATTTTGCCTAGCTGTAGTTATTTTTTTAATATTAAGTCTTAAAATACAGTTAAAAGATACCGCACATGTCTACAAATTTCTAGTTGAATAAATAAATACGAATAAAGTTTTCTCAGAAAAAATTCGGAAAAATTCACTTTTTTCGGCTGTTCAACCCCTTAATTCATCATTTGCAATTTAGACAATAGCGAGGTTCATATACAGATACATAGATTCACTCAGAGATTAAACGGAATCTTGACTTCAGTTCCTGATCCCGTTTAGAATCCCTGTCATTGAAACGACTTCGCACTGTTTGATTCTACCGTGTACAATATAGCAAATGTGGATAGATTAATATTGTCTGGGTGAATATAGTCTAGTTGGTATAGTTGCTTCATTTGCATAGCGGCAAATTCAAATGGTCATACAACCATTTTTTCTACATTTTGCACACTAGTGTATATCATAACTACTCTTATTTTTCGCGCTCAAATTCTAGTAATTTTTAAAGAGAAAGAGATCAAAAGGGTGCAACTTCCTACCTTAACAACGGTCAACATTTTGAAAGCAACTGTATTCTTAAATACCGGTTATACAACAAACAATAAACGACATATGATTTTTTATACATACCCCCAACAACAACAATGGTTAAACTCTATTACATTGTGCCTCGTGAAAGCAAGTAAGCCAACCTGTTTTCACATAGGCGTGGCTAACTGTTTCCTTATACGTTTGTGCACAAGTGACCAACAACAAAGACAAGTCGCTGATTGGTCGACTAGTTAATGATTCGATATGCTCGTAACAATGTGTGAGTGACAATGGACCTGCGCAATGGACGCCATCTCCAATTGAAGCTGATGCTAATTGCTAGATGGTGAACGAAAAATTATTTGCTGTTGCGGAGGGAGGAAGCTTAGTAAGAAGTGTGGATTTATGCCCTTGTAACATTCAATATATGTACATATGTATGTATATGAATGTATAATACCGTATATATGTATAAAAATTGGTATGTGTTACTACATAAAGGATGCTACTGTGGTAAAATTAAAATTAAATAAGTGCATACATGAAGAATTGATATAAATTGAAGTGTTTCTAATCCTATGCTAAAAAGGAGGATGAATAAACTTCGGAAATTTCTCTATAATACTTCTCACACACAGGTATATTGTTTCTTATTTCTATTATTATTTTACCAGTTTGGACTTTTTAAAAACAAATTTCTGTTGTTATTTTCCTTGACACAAAATGGATTATCCTTGTAGTTTTGCCGACTTGTGTGGTTATTAGCATTTGGATTTGCGATTTGAACATTTGATCCTTTTGTTTTTTATTGATTTTTTCTTTTGTTGAATGGTTAGCTATGTGTTTCAAATAGTAAATAGAGTTATAATGGCAAAAGGTATCTCTTAAGATAGAAAATTTGTTATTGTAAGGGAATGCTTTTGTATGTGTAAGCGTATATATGTACATGCATATGTATATATGTACATATATTTCATATTTTGTTATATGCTATTTTATTTTCCATAAATGTCATATATATTGTATCAACTTAATATAAAACATTGTAGATTATTATGATATCATGACAATTATTGTTCCAATAACTTAACTTTTATTTATTTTTACGTGCGTCCGGTTATCTTTTGTCTAATAGAGACAAACTTTGGTGACATGCACTAATAAAAAAGTGAGTAAATTGTATAATTGTAATAGTATAAGAATTGAACCGGTCAAGGTTTGTCATTTTAGCGATCTGATCCCGTTTGGATCCGTAAGTAACATAAACAGCAATATAATAAATGTTTTTTTTTTTTTTAATAAATCGAAAAACGGTACAGCACTTTCAAAAAAGTTTCCCAAATTAAAGTCATATTTAAACATAGGCGGCAAAATAGTCATGTTCATTTAAAAATATTTCAATATTATATATGTAAAACTTCCCTACCGAATTCCAACAATTTAAAATTAAGATATTTTCAACGTCGGATCACCCATATTATATTTTAACATAAGCTTTTGAAAGCGAGCTGACTAGTTTATTGTTACATTAGAATCACTAATCTAAACTGAGAGTTAAAACTGAATGAGAGAATTGTTAAGGATGAGAAGATGGATCTTCAGACCCAGCATTCATTATTGGATGCAGTAAAGATAATATACCAGAGAGTCGATTCGGAGCTGCTCGCATCAACTGGGACTTACGTATGGAACAAGTTAGCGCACTTCACGTCGAGATTCTAAATTGAAAGCATACAAAATACAACTTGTGCAAGAACTGAAGCCGTTCGAACTTTCCAAGCGACATCGCTTCGCTTTATGGGCTCTTGAAGAAGTCGGTGAGAGTGTAGCCGTTAATTGCGACCATAATCGTGCCGTGATAACAGTCTATTAAATCCCGATATTGAAGCTCATTATCTCGACGACATTTGGTTTCAACAAGACTGCACCACTTACCACACATCGCATCAATCAGTGGATTTATTGAGAGAACACTTCGGTAAGCAGATAATTTCAGGTTTTGGGTCGGTGGATCAATTGGCCATCAAGATTGTGTGATATCACACCATTAGACCTTTTACTGTCGGCATATGTAAAGTCTACGCTAAAAATCCTGTTTCAGTTCAGGCATTGCAGCAAAACATCACGCGTGTCAGTCGCCAGTTACAGCAAGATAATTCGGTTAAGAAACTTTTTGAATATTACCGAAACTATCCAATAGATCTAATAACTCAAACCAGCAAACCATGCCATACATTTTAAGTTCATTATTTGGTTGATCAATATTTCACGAGAATATTAGAGTTTATGTGCGTTTTATACCCAACTTTCTACATATTTTCAATGAACCTCTTGCTGCAGAGGAAGTTATTTTCAATAAAAATTAAGGTATATATTGCTCTGTTAAATGAGCCAAAATCTTAAGAACCGTATTGAAAAATACAGCTGTCGACCGATGAACCCTTCATGATTAGTTTATAAACGTTTCGGACACATTTCAAAAATTATTTTTCAGCAAGAAAGCCTTGACAGCCCCTTTCAGATAGATGATCACAATCATTGCATCGGTTTGAATGGATTCGGCAAGTATAGATAAAAGTGCGTATGTTTGTTGGTTGAAAATTGATAAAAAAAAAAAGCCAGATCGCAAAAGGCCGCGTTAAATACATTGTGGTTCTAATCTAATTTCTGTTTTTATGAATTTCAAGAAGAATAATTTCGAATATTCTAAACCTTGTTTTAGTTACATATATTATCAGAAAATAACTTCATGTTGTAGTTGATCCATAAGGATCAAACATGGCTTCTACCATTCAGAAGCTCTAGCAATGTTTGGATCAAGAACTCTTAAAGTAGTGCGATACCTCTAATCAAGAGATGAGAGCGAGTGGTCACGGGAGAACTGCCAACGTCGGGTCTACAACTATATACAAATTAATTTTATTTATATCACTACATACTATATATATATGTACGTTTCTCATACATACTTTCTTATCCTGTAAGTGGATATCTATATTTATATGTGCTTATGTACATATGTACCTAGTCCCTCTAAATATTTTTAAAGCATAACACCTTACCTCATGCTGAGTCCCTTGCACCAGTAGCCTGCGAAACATGTCAAAATGTTATTTCAGTCAGCACGCAAGTTATTCGAAGAATGAAAAAAAAGAAAAAGCAGAGGCAGAAGTCAAGAAAGAAGAGAATGCTAAATTCGAAATTCGAGTAGCTGCGTGCGCTTTGCGTGCCTCAAAGTGTTAATTATGCTGGTACATACATATGTACATATGTTTCAATAAACACACATATAATATATATGCATATGTTTCATATGATTTGGTCGCGTGCAAACAGATGCTGTCTATCAGAAGTTTACGAAGGAGCTTATGTAGAAAAGTGCCGGAGAAAAGACATCCATGTAACTCTAAGTGACATTGTTTAAGAGCCTTGTATCTAAATTGTTGTTGTTGTTTTACCGAAAGGTCTAGACTCTGGGGAAATTGTCAGTTTCCTATCATCGAAGGCATCCAACGAGAGGTTCAAAAAATGCTTGGATGGATACAAGTTTGGTGAATACAGGACATAGGTGTTGTATGTCGGGACGATTCTGTCTTTAAGAGTGTTACCTACTACCTCATATTGAACGAGAATCACTCTGATCTCATGAGGCAACTCGAGCTCTTGTTCAAAAGTTTGTGGATTTTTGACTCCAATCAAGCCATTCGTTGGAAGGAAGTCATTTAAGGTGTTAAGAGCTCCATTGTGAATGGTGTTGTGAGTCAGTTAGACGCGTCCGTAGTTTGGTCCGTACAATGCTGTATATCGTTGACGCAGACGCTTCCACTCAAAGCAGATGGCAATACGAGTCATTGTGCTTTTTAATGGAGACCATTCAAGGCTCATTGTAGATATATTCTATGGGAGGTAGCAGCTGATTTTCTGTGATAGTCTGGGGTGCGGTATTTTAGTATTCTGGAGGGGCTGCATCTTTTTGACCTGCATCTAACCTAAATTATGTCAGTTCGGCCGCTTGCCTTGCATGCCAACAATGTTTCTTTGTCCTTGCCGAGACGAGAGACTTGAGTATCTTTCATTATTCTATGGAAATTGTTGTTGTTATTGTAGCGGCAGGAAACATTCCAAAAGAAATTTTGAGGAATGGTGCCGAGTTGACAGTCCTTGGTCGGGTAAAAATCCGGGTCCATTCAGGTTACTTACGTATACCCGACTAACCTGGGAACGGAAATTATCATTATCTATGGCTTCAAAATGCTAAAGACAAGAAAGTAAATTAAAAGAAGGAAATTATGTGTATAAGTTTTGTTACTTTTATTTTTTTTCCAAACAGTTTTCAAAAATATTCTGAGCTACATATGTATGTATACATGTATATCACCCGTCGCCCTCGCAGAAACTTCTATAGTAACTCATTAGCATGCTCTGCACTTGCTCCCTTTAATTGTTTCAGTATAATGCTCTCCTTCGCCGCTTTGCAATTATGCGCCGCAGCATAATTAATTTAAATAACGCCAGCAATTTTCGAAATTTATCGCACTTCGCGCAACAAAATGACCAGTCAGTAGGTCGGTCAACCCATTGTACGCTTATCAGCATGGCAATTGCAATTGAACACCGCCGCCTCAGTTGCTTTTGAAATGCGCGCTGTTTATTTGGCGGCTGTCCACTTGGCAAAGTTCGCTGTTTGGTTGTTGTCCGTCGTCGATTTCAAGATGATGATTGTCGTTTGCGCGACTTTTCAAATTATTCTCTCATTGTTTTTGTTGTTGTTGTTGCGTCGCTCGGTCATCGCTGGTGGCATTCACAGATTTGTATCTGAGACATATAATCTAAACTCCCATCACGATCAGCGAATTCCGGCGCTATTATTTATTGATACTTGAAACCGACCAACTGTATCGCCAGCACCAGCACCGCCAACGAGTAACCAGCAATTCCACCAACCAAAAGTTCCAACTGCTGACGGCGGCTGGTGTGGCGTGTTTGTGTGAATGCATGTGGCGTGAGCAGGCGCTCAGGGCTGTGAATGTGGCAATGCTGGTATTTTTGTTGCTGCTGCCTCATTTGAGCTGCGCTACTCCACACCCCCTGCCCCCCAGCGTCTGCCGCTCCTCAATCTTCTCAAAACTTAACATATATAAACTCATATGGTATATATGTATGTATGTAGGTATGTTTCTACTTGTGAGGTGTTGGTGTTTGCGCCACCAACAGCTCAGTTCAACTAGGCTGCCAGTTAGCCAGTCGACTGTTTGATTTATGCACGCGTAATTGTTGGTTTAAACGTTTCACGCAAAGTGCCACAGCGTTCAAAAAATACGCGCACACACACATGCATACATATTCGTTCATAATATGTTTGTATTCAATTGGAGCCTTTGCTTCACAATGGAAACAGCTTGAGCTCCATAGCTCTTACATAAATTATGCACGCGTGCGCAGTTCCGCGCTTCATTTGTTGCCAACGTCACAGCCACTTCACCTGGTCGATAATTATTCGATTTTGGCCACAGTGTTGCCAACGGCTTTGAAATTAAAATGTTAATCATTAGTTTTAGCTTTGACTATTTTCGCAAGTTCTTCTATTCAAAAAGCTGTCGAAGTCATCTAGTCATACAAGGACCTTGTTGTGGCCTGTATAGATTCATCTGGTTTGCTAAGTTCCACTGACGATAATTTATACCACGGCCATTACATTACCCACATTCCGTATCTCAGAACGACGGCGGCATCGAAAGTCAACGCAGAATAACTCTTGCCAACAGGTGCTTCTTCGGAGTGAGTAGGCATCTCTCGATGAGCAAAGATCAAATTCTACAAGTCACTCATCATCAACATCCTGGTATATGGTGCAGAGGCATGGACGACGACAACATCTAATGAGTCGGCGCTACGAGTTTTCGAGGGAAAGGTTCTGCGAAAGATTTATTGTCCTTTGCGCATTGACCTCGTCGAATATCGCGTTCGATGGAACAATGAGCTGTATGTGATATATAACGACATTGACTAGTTCAGCGAATTAAAAGACAGCGGCTACGCTGGCTAGGTCATGTGGTCCGAATGGACGAAAACACTCCAGCTCTGATAGTATTCGACACAGTACAAGCCGGAGGAAGCAGAGGAAGACCTCCACTAGATCAGATCACTTGGAGACGAACCTGGCTACATTGACACAACCTGATTCCTTCTGTCCCAATGGCCCAATGTTTTTTTAAAGACTGGGCGTACGCATAGATTATGTTCCAGCGTCTCATCATCCCCGGAATACTACTTTCCAATTTTCCGAAGGTGGTAGCTTAAGGGTAGGTGCCCTGTCTTGATCTCCGGAATATTACTAACTTCCCTTTTGTCTAAAAATATAAGCTTTTTGGTCTGTACACCATCAACACGACCCCAAAGTCATACTCTGTGGCATACCCTGTGTTGCTTGCGTTGCAAAGACATCGAGTGTTCCTCTAGGACCCATTGCTTCAAACAACTCTTGAAGGGAATTGTGCTCCCAGCCAACTCTGTTTCTTTAATACCTTCTATTTCAAGTTTTGTAAGTTGTAAGTATTTATGTTAAACATTATATTAGGTTGTCAAAAAAGTCTTGCGGTATTTTCGCTAGTTGGCGCTGAAAGCGCGTAGTTCTAGTTTTATTCGTCGTATCGGGTTTTGCTATACCTTTTTGCAAAGCTCATTTCCCACGCTAAAACGTGTTTGATTGATTGTCGTTTCTTTTGAGTCGTTCGTGAGTTATAGCGTCGCAAACACGGAGCAAAATAAAGAGAAAATACGGCATATTTTACAGTACTTCTACGATAAAGGCAAAAATGCAACTCAAGCCGCCAATAAAATTTGTGCAGTTTATGGACCCGATACAGTTTCCATTTCCACCGCACAACGATGGTTTCAACATTTTCATTCTGGTGTTGAGGTGGTCGAAGATGCGACGCGCTCCGGAACGCATGTCGTCGAAAATTGCGATAAAATCGCTGAATTGGTCGAAAGAGGCCGGCATAGTAGCAGCCGTAGCATCGGTCAAAAGCTGGGCATGAGTCATCAAAACAAAATTTTATGAACAATAGAAAATTCAATAAACATACCGCAAAAATACCGCAAGACTTTTTTGACAATCTAGTATATCTGTTCAACTTCTCAACACGATTGTATGGCACTTTATCTGACTTGCAACTGACAGCACATGGACTTCAGAACTCCCAGTGCGCTCGTTACTAGAAAGGTTTCGAGTATACCTTGTCTGTCTAGTTCCTAAGCCATGACACACTACTGTGGTTGTTCACAGTAATTCTAACACCGTTTGTATTAGTTTGGCAACCCCGCCATCAAATTGCATTGATCTACGTGTTGTCATATTTTACGCCTGAAGGCATTAAATTTGCTTTCACGAACCTCTACACACCTCTAGTTACATCGCTATGTTTCAGACGCTTATTTTCGTTCGTTTGTCATCATTTTTTCAATAAATTCCAATTTTCAGATCAAAATAGCAGAATAAGAGTATAAACTTCAAAAGTGATGCCACACGAATGCCATTGAACGTAATGAAGGAGTTTACACTAAATGGCTGCCTGGCTCCCTGGTGGTAGGTGGTTAGGTGGGAAGTATAACAGAAGTGATCGCATGTTGCAAATATACATACATATGACTTTTTTATGTATGTGTGTGTGCAGCTTTTCCTGCTCGTAATGGCACGCCAAACGTGTTAAATTGATTTAAATGGCTCGTGAGCGAAGCAGATAATTTTCAGTTGTCAGATGTGCCGAATATTTATGAGCCGGCGATTATTTATTGAAACACCAAAGGACTTCTACATATGTATGTGCATGTGTGTGCGTCAAAATGCGTGTATGCATTTTATTAGCGTTCCGCTACTTCACAACCAATTGCGATCGGTTGGTGGTCGTTTAGCGAGCCTTTTTTCACTCTTTCGTGTTTTGAGTTCTCGCGTTTTGTTCGCGCCTCGGCTCGTATGCATAATTATATTCAATTACATGCAATTGTAAAATAATTTCCGACACCTTCGAATACTTTATTGTTATGTAATTATGGTGAATCGACATGGTAAATGCGCGAATTCAACGCAATTGAAGTGCCTACAAAGATACAAACATAGTTACATAAATATGTTTGTACATATGTATGTAGTTAATCATTTTTTGGCACGAAATTACCGAATTGTAAATTTTATCTCAAATTATTTTTTCTTTGATTAGATTACAATATTTTTAAGGCGCGCGCATAACAAAAGTTGCAAATACTTTCAAACTGATCTTCATTTTTCGGTTCTCCAGTTCTCATGCCTTTACATTTGCGCCCTTCTTGACCCCTTTAATTAGCGTGTCTACTTCCTGCTTCATTTTTCTGCTTTTTCTTCCAGCAACGTAATCAAAATTGCCATCTCCTTTCTACGTCTCAATCAAAAATCTACATTTGACCGCTGTGTCCTTTAGCCTTTGCGACACAGTTGGCCAGCCAGCGAGGCAGTCGCTGAGTCGGGCGCGCAGGCAGTACACTCAAATGATTTTTGCTCTAATTTCTATTGCTTCCACTTCACACACACTACCTTTCTACCTTTCCATACGCTTCTTTCCGTTTTCTTTTAATTCTTTTATCTTGTCATACCGTCCTTGAAACAATCATCGGACTAATGAACACATCGTTAGATACACAATCGTACCACTTATAAGAGTGTGGCTCACAGTAGAGCGAATATGCGTGTGTGCTGTGTTTGTTATTCGCCGCTATCAGTCGAGCGGCAAGCATTGCCCTTTGTTAACCCAAAACTAGATACATACATATGTATGCGTGCATGAACTTACCTTTTTTGCCTTTATTAAAACTGTCACATCTGATCAGCTCGTTAAATGTCAACAAATGACGTTTGTCATCGCCATCATCATCTTATTCTCCGTTCAATGCATTTTTATTGTTGTTGCACATTTTGCTTGGTATTTGCAGCACACACATATATTTGGCAGTGCAACTATGTTATGGTTTCGAGAAGAATTACTAATTAGTGTTGTTTTATAAGAAAACTTGACAGTGAACCTTTGCCGAATTTTCTCTGCTTGCCTTTTGATTTGTGGGTTGTTGTAATGTAGACATCTACTGATTGTGTATGGCAAGTCATTAAAGCTGTTACCAATCAATTCGCATTATATTCTACGAAAAATATAATATATTGAGCAGCAAGATCTTTCCTTAAAATTCAGAAACACTTCTTATATATGTATGTATTACCGTTATTAAGAATGTATTCATAGATATTGACATTTATGTTTGTTGCTATGTAGGTATTTAATTAGGATCAAATGCAGTTTCTGTTGAACTAACGGCACATTTTTTTTATTAATGTAGATAGAGCTCAGAGTAGAGTTGCCACTTACCAAATAAGTAATCTTAAAAATCTTGTATTAGGTTAGTTCCTACTCCCCGGCTGTCAAGCCATGCATTGACCTACTGATTCTTAGTAATGTCAGATGCAGGTTCAGTTTAATTCGAACTGAAATGTTCTTCATACAGGATGTCAAAGTTTTTGCGAATTTCAAAAAATACTTGTCATCTACTTTAAATACTTCATGCACAATAGACCTAAGATCGCGATCCATTCCTCAGTTATTTATCTATGTAAATACTTCATCTAGTTTCATGACGACAAACACTCCAACTCTGTACGTATTCGATGCAGCATCCTCCGGGATCAGCAGAAGAAGTGGAAGACTTCCACTCCGTTGGAAACATCAGGTGGATAAGGACCTGGCTCCGCTCGGAATCTTCAATTGGCTCTTCTTCGAAGCCGATTTTGCATGTTCTTAAGGCATTTCAGCTTACACTAATCCATCTGTCAGCATGTTCGGAAATTTCATTACGTATAATTTTTAGTGACTTAGGTATACCCTGTACTGATTCAGTAGCCGGACGGATAGCACCTGCTTTCCGGAAAGCCCTTTCCTTCTGGAAACCAGTATAGGTGCAACAATTTTCGGACGGACAGCCACTACATCTATTGCCCCCTCGCAATGGTCCTTGCGAAGAACTCACATAACACCGCTTATCTTGCAGCTAATTTTGGAATACTGAAAAAGTGCAGCGGTTGCAGTGATTTTTATGAGTGCCGTTTTGCAGAGCAGTGAGTTTCTATATATTCTCCTACGGCTCACTACACACAGTAAAGGATGGTTGACATGATTACCGTTGTGTAGTACCTTCATGAGGCCAGATGATAGGTCCATGTAGACCCTAATATCTTCTTATATGCATAGTGGGCACCATTGTCCATTTTCACTCTTTTTCACATAGAGTTGGCTATCAAAAATTACTTCCAGACACTTGTTATTCTGCTTAATGGTTAACTTAACTCCAGCAGTTTTCCTTGTTACCATTTTGTATCTTCGTGTTAAGATCCGTTTCCGTCATTTGCGTTACGAATTGTTTCCAAGGACTTGCCCGTCACTTATGTGGCTATGTCGTCTGCATCATTTTGGATGGGCTCCAAATTTTTTTCAGAAGTGGTGAGAGTATACCCGCCTGAAGAGTTCCTGTTTGCGCTAATCGGTGCAATTTGCCTTCGTTCCATTCCGCATTAATCTTCCTGCAGCTCAATAGAGCCTTCTTCTTCTTCTTAATTGGCGTAGACACCGCTTACGCGATTATAGCCAAGTTAACAACAGCGCGCCAGTCGTWTCTTCTTTTCGCTACGTGGCGCCAATTGAATATTCCAAGCGTAGCCAGGTCCTTCTCCACGTGGTCCTTCCAACGGAATGGGGGTCTTCCTCTTCCTCTGCTTCCCCCGGCGGGTACTCGCAACGTCGACTCATCAGTTGTTGTCATCGTCCAAGCCTCTGCACCATATAGCAGGACGGGTATTATGAGTGACTTATAGAGTTTGGTTTCTGTTTGCTGTTGTGAATTTTTCATTGGGGGTGTTTTTTACGTGGCGGGTCCCAAGCCCGGCATACAACCCTATGTAGGGGATATTTCGCCTTCTCACYTTAGCTCACCTTCAAACGGATGTTCTTAGGCTACCCAGAGGATACTTGGTCAAGGGCCGGAAGTCGTGAGCTGCTTGAGTCATATGTAACAGAATCGTTTCTGGCCACTCCCAAGTGAATGGCAATCAGAGAACTTTTCTCACTTGCGTGAACTTCTACACATGACTCCATCCTCCAATAGAGCCTTAATTTTTAAAAATATTACAAAGAGTAAAATATAAGACGATTAAGAAAGCTTACCGGAAGGATTTTCCATCGTCTCATTGAAAAAGTCAAAACAGAAAATATTACAAACTGCATTTAAAGTATGCGAAAGCCTTTTGGTAATTACTTACAAATGATTCAATTTTCCAATTTGTTATAATATAATATATTTAGTAGAAAGCGTTTTCTACAAAATTTTATTAAACAGTTGGGTTTCAGTCAGAGTCAAAGTTTATAGTACCAGTGTTAGATTTAGAGTCAAAGTGTGTTATTGTGTTTGCAAACTTTAGTAGATGAACTCAATATTACTTTGTTGATGTAAATGCTTTCAATTAACTTTTAAATAATGTTAATATGGGCATTGATTGCAAAAAAACAAATAAACTTTAATATTTGCCTGTTTATTTCCTTCGGAATTGGAGTTGTAAAAGAAAAACACGCGATCCCGATACCGATTTATTTTTGAGGAAACATCATTTACGAATTTAAAATAAAAATTTGGGAATCCATGCAATGAATATTTTAATGGCTAACCTTTATTTTTTTCTAATTCAGATTTCATTGTATATAACGGGTGAACCAAGTAGAGCAGCTTTTTCTATATGTTTTTTTTTCCGATCAATGAGTTAGGTTAAGCCGTCGTGTTCATTTCATTATGAAAAGACTTATGCTTGAGCAAGCAAAGTAAAAAATGTGTATAGCACGCTTCGCTCCACTTATGGTCAAGATAATCGGACTACTGAGCCTACCATTTGCAACACCATCAGCCAACTTGAGATCCAACATTCGTTATTGGATAATATTTAACCGAATAGATCACGTCCATCACGCAGTGAATAAAATATAGCAGCCGGTAACTGAGAATGTACACGTAGGCCGTGGAGAGTCGATTCGGGGCCGTTCTCATCAACCCGGACTGACGTATGGATCGACATGGCACATTTTACGTCGAGATTTTAAACTGAACGCGTACGAAATACAGCTTGTGCAAGTACTGAAACCGCTCGACTTTCGCAAGCGACATCGTTTTGCTCTATGGGCTCTTGAAAAGTTCTAAGAAGATCCGACGTGGGTATGTATAAACAAGTAAAATTGAAGCATTTGACACTAATAGCCACTGAATAGATAAAAAATCTGTCATTTTATTCGACAACAAAACAACGATTTGGTGTGGTTTGTGGGTCGGTGGAATCATCGGTCCATATTTCTTCAAAAATGGTTGCCAGTGAAAACGTAACCGTCAATGGCGACCGTTATAGCGCCATAATAACTGACTTTATGGGGCCTGAAATTGAAGCTCGTGATCTTGGCGACATTTTGTTTCAACAAGAAGGCACCACTTCCAACACATCGCATCAGTCAATAGATGTATTGATAGAAGACTTCAGTGAAGAGATAATTTCGCGTTTTGGTTCGGCCAATTGGTCACCAAGATCGTGTGATATCACACTGTTAAATTTTTTGCCGTGGGAATATATAATGTCTAAAGTCTATGCGGAAATCCTGCTTCGGTTCAGGCTTTGGGGAAATACATCACGGGTGTCATTCGCCAGTTACCAGTTGAAATGATCGAACTAGTCATCGAAAAATTGGACTCAAAGGATGGACCTGCTGAGACGTAGCCCCGGTCAACAATTGAAAGAGATAATCTTTCAAATGATAATAAATATTCTCCATTAAATTTGAGGTTTCTGTGTTTTTTTTTTCAAAAAGTAGGGAACCTCGAAATGGATCACCAATATAGGGCTAGAGCGAATACCTGGTTAAAGATAAATATCGATACCCTTAACTAGTCAAGAATTGAGAGGAAGAATTGTTGTTTTTCTGTAAAACCTTTGAGGCGCGACTCGAGAGACTTGGTTATTGAGCAGTTTTCAAAGCTGTAGAGCGCTCTTAAGCTTTGCTTAAACTTTTCATCACTATTTTCGCTAAATTTTGCTACTCCACCACAGAGCTTTCACAATAGTTGCCTACACTTGTCAAAACTAGGCACATATATTGGCCATAATATGCTCGAATATGATGGCATATTTTGCGGAAATTCGCTTCAAATGCAATTTTAGATCTCATCAATTGATAAGAAAGGACAAAGTTTTCAAATTATGACTAAACAGCAAATGGCTAATGGCAATTGCCAATTGGCACAACAATGGAATGCAACGCAGTGCACAAAGCAAACAAAAAAACCAAAAACAATAAAAATGTTCATTAGAAAACGGAAGGAAGTCGCGCATACTTGCGTCGAACAGTAGCCAAATCGTACAATTGTGCTTTTGAGACTTCATTGCACGACAGCAACACAAAACCTAAACAACAACAACGACAACAAACAAAAACAAGCGACTTTTGCGCTGAAATGTAATAAAGTGTATAAAAGTGGAATAAAAATTAAGTCGGTAATAGGAGCGTCATTTTTGTATCAATACATAAAGTTGCATGGAAGCGAGAAATTAAACAAAAAAGTTGCGAACACGCGCACGCCAACCGCGCGCACGAACGGCTAGCGCAGGCACCAGCGGGTCTGTTGCCATTCAAATGCAAATACATAAATTTCACACATTTAATTTACTGCCATTTTTTGTACAAAACCATTTGGCATTTTTTGTTCTCCAGTTTTCGTGTTGTTTTTGAAGTCGTCTGCCTGTGCTTCTGTACTTGCCTGCCGCCTGCCTGCCGCCTGCCTGCCTTTCACAACATTCCGCTGCTACAACAAAAATTGCAACATGCAAGCATTTGTGTTGCGGTGTGAAAAATTCAATAAAGCGTTGACATAAATCATTATCGTAAATAAACGCAGGCAACGAGCCGCCGCCGCCGCAACGAAATGGATAAACTTGGCGAATTGAATTGGCATAAACGCCAGCGGCACATTGCCGCGTCGCAGTCAAATTGCAATAAGCTAATCCAATCGTGTTTCGGCTGAGCACAGCGCCTGCGACCACACACACAAATGCGCAGCTCGCACTGCGTCCGCTGACCGCACGTTTCGCAAACGCAAAGGTGTTAATATTCAATTAAATTTACTCCTAAAGTGGTTACTAAGTGCATGGTGTTCGCGCGAGGGTCGCGTAGTTGTGCTTTAGCCGCAGGAGCTTGTGACCAGTCAAGCCGCAGCACAATAAATTAGACGCCAACAAGCCAGGGCGCAGGTATATTATTGTTTCTACGATTTCCGATTTCATTTATGCATGTGACTGCGTTCGTTGGCGCGTTCTTTTCGCTGCCCAATTGCCAAAAAGTACAAATGCGTGGCAACGCATGTAGCTGAGTGGAGCTACAATGAAAAAATGACAAGAGTTGAAAAGGTCGACACAGCTATGAAAAGTGTTACGATGCGGATTAAAAATTATTTATTATTCACGTGTAATTTATGTAATGATAATTGCGTAGACTCAAGTAAACATAGCGGATATTGCTCTACAACCTACATATGTACGTATGTGTGTCCTTTTTAAGATACTCCGTTGTTAGTCGCAACATTAGTAGTTTATTATATAAACACGATAATTTAGGGAGCATACTTAAACAAGGTGCTTTCCAAAGTAAACACCTGGTGGCGCCATCTATATGTCGACTGGTGCGTTAGAATCTGCTATCTTTATAGATTGTCCAGTGAGACTTTCATAATATTTCATAGATTGGAAGTGAAGTTATTGCGTTTTAAGTGTCAGTAAGTTTTTTTTATCGGTGCGAAAATGAGATTCGAACAAAGAGCCAACATTAGATTTTGTTTTAAAATTGGTAAAACATTTACCGAAACGTTTCAATTGATGAAAGAAGTTTATGGCGATGATTGCCTATCTCGTAGCAGAGTGTTCGAGTGGTTTTAACGTTTTCAAAGTGGTCGTGAGGACATAAATGACGATCAACATGTGGGCCAATCAAAATCCGTGATCACCGGAAATTTCATCGAAGCTATGCATGAATTCATCAAAAGTTAGCCGAAATCATCATTGAAATTCATGGAAACATCTCCAAAACATCGATTTTTCACATTTTGACCGAACATTTGGGCTTACGAAAGGTGTGTGCGCGATTTGTTCCGCACAAATTGACTGACGACCAAAAATTGGTCGGAATCCGTCTCATCGATCGACGTTTGTGACCGATTATTTAACCAAAAATCACATTTTAATCATTAACCACTCTCCGTATTCATTTGCCTATGAAAGGAAAGCGTTATGCAGATGTAGAGGCCATTCAAGAGGCCAACGAGCTAAAACACTCGTTCGACATGCTTTAGGACCCAGCAAAAAGCTGTACTGAAGCAGAAGGAGAATAAAATAAATTGATTTTGCCGAAAAAACCATTTGTTCTGTTTTTTTTTTTTAATTCTGTTTTTTTTTTAAGTCCTGTTTATTTTGGAAAGCACCTTGTACTATTATGGGAAAACAGACGAAAACCTACTACAGTTAGATAACAGTATCGGCAAAAACGTCCTGAACCTATCACAAATCTGCTTAGGTTTTTATTTATATTTTCTCACTTTCACCTGGATGTATGAAAGTGTGAGATCTGAGCTGTTTTTGCCTTATTTGACCAAAGGGGAACATTCGAACAGAAAGTGTTGGTATGATTCTACCTCATCTTCTTTCAAATAGCTGATGCAGCAGGCGTCCGATAAAAGATTCCATATTATTGCATAAATTTCTACCCCTAAAGTGTCCAGTAAAAAAGAGTTTCCTAGACATACGATTTACCTAGAAAGATCTGGCGACTGCACAGTCGCTGGTAGTTGACCATTTGCTTGCTGAGCAGGTCTGAGGACCAACAGTCGAGTAAAGTAACCACAAGAGGCCAACAGAGCTTCCACCCATTTTGTTACTGAGACTTAAGTACCTGTCCTAGTCTCACAGTTTCCTGCAATACCACCCTGACCAACCACAAAAACCAGTCTAATCACAAAATAGCTCGATGCTAGAGATAAAAAAGAGATAAAAATTTTACAGCATTAGCGACTAAGGCCTTCTTCTTGAGCTTCTTAATATGAAATATTGATAAACTAATACACAATGGTTGAATTATTTTGGAGTATCACACTTCAAAATAGGTATCTAGTGTACATATGAATTTAATAAACTGTTTTATGTTAGTATGTGTTATGTTTTTTAGTAATTCTGTTAAGTCTAAGTTGAGATACTATTGGATTGGATTGTCCAATCTGAAGGCGGCTGCGCTCTGTATCAGTAGATCTACTAATGTATTTATGGCACTCACCTGGGCTTAGAAGACGTTCCTATACTTGTGGTCATGAAGCATAAAACTGAAGCTGGACGGCTAGAGAGACACCGATATAAAAATGTTATAACCCATTCCCAATTCCGTGTAATACCCTAAAATACTACTCTAAACAAATTGTAACAATGAATAAATTTATAATTTTCCGCAGCCAAATAGTCATTAAATCGTCAAAGGAACTGATTGTTATTCTTCTTGTCTAAAGGTTAAAGTTATAATTTATTCAATTTGCACTTCCAGTAATTTTAGTGCATAAATACTACTCTGGAATGAATCCTTTGCGTCAACAAGCCAGCAATGCTGGATGACTATCCGTGCTTCCCGTGGTTATTCAATAGAATTCTGCAAGCCATTTTTATGCCTAATATTTCTGCTTAGACGATGCTGAATTAGTTCGGTAGGCGGATAGAAGCAGAGATGTCAATATCATTACAGTACACTCCTGACCCTGCTCCGCAGTCCATTTTGAATTCGTCGAGAGGGTGTCCTCATATGAAAGTGCAGTGAAGTTGCATTTGTACTCGAATGGAATTGCGGTTCCATATAATTTTCTGATAGGTCCGTATACGGTCATTAACAGAAAATTACTACACTACTCAGACATTCATATTTTATTGACAATATAATAGGAATACCGAATTTGTTAACACCAGTCCCTATAGCTACTTTTTACCGAAAATATCGGTCAATGATATATCATGAGATATACATCAACTAATATATATTATTAAGAAAGCTTATTTCTATGACAATTATGTGTCCTTGTATCGAAAATTGTTGTAATCGGCCAAAATTTCTCCTAGCATCAATAAACCAAATACAAACCTTTTCGAACTTGTTTTACTTTATACCTCATATGTAAGACAGTATGTGCGTTATCTTATTAAAATTCAGACACCATCTTTATCTGCTTATTATGATGCCAAAAATAGATAAAATCGGATCGAAACTTTCCTTAGCCGCCAAGTACCTAATACAAGAATTTTTAACTTCCAGTTGGATTTATAGTATATAAAATAGCCTTCAACATATCTAACATATCTTAACAAAATTAAGTGGGCTGCGGAATACATTTTATACTATTATTCATATCATAAACTATTCAGTATAATGAAAATTTTATTTACGAATAAAGGCGAAACCGTTTTCGTCGGTATAGCAATCCAAAACATTGTAGTTGAGATTTAATTTTGAATATGTTCATACAAATAAATTATAATCGAAAAAATAACGAATTTAAGGCTGCTTTCTCAATGTCTGGTTACCAGTCTTTCTGTCCAGTTAATAGAGTTGTCCGCTTAATAGAGCTTTCACTGTATTTTTTATTCATGAATATTTTTCACCATCCTATCTTCTAAGTTGGCTCGATCTGGATACAGTGTGCTAAATTTTAGTCAAAATCAGTTCAGTAGTTTAGGAATCCATCGCGGACAAACAACGTGACAAGTGATTTTTATATACGAGGTGTGTTCAAAAACTATCGCGAATTTTGTGTTTTTTCAAAAATTATTTATTTATTCATGAATATCTATTTTGTCCCSTTCAAAGTAATCCCCATGAGATATTATACACTTGTGCCAACGGTTTTTCCAATCTTCGAATCACTTCAAAAAATCATTTTTTTTTTCTTCCTCAGCTCCTCCTTCAATTCCGTCTTTATCTCGTCAAGAGAAGCGTAACGTCGTTCTTTCATGGGCCTCTTCAGTTTAGTTGTTGTTGTGTTTTGTTTTTGGCCAAAAAGTCGCCCACAAGCAACGATGTGTGAGCAGGGGCGTTATCGTGGTGCAAAAGCCAATTTTTGTCACATTTTCTCGGCCTTCTGAGAACATTTCGTACCACCGATAAACGTTGCTTCGGTCCAAGGTAGCTTCTCCGTATGCCACAGTTAACATTCGGTAAAAATCGAAGACGATCCAAAAGACGTGCAAGCAAAGCAGCTGTCAACAATTAAATGAACATTCAAAATGGCCGAGCTTTTAGGCATAAGAGAGAGACATGAGTACCAACATAACGCCACAAAAATTTCGAAATTCGAATATACGTAACCCGCGAAAATTCAAAATTCGCGACACTTTTCAAACACCTCGTATAAAGATAGTTAAACGCCGAAGATATGTGAAATCAGTTCACGAACTACTGCATATAACGTTTTCGTTAGGCCAGCAGACAAAATCGGTGTTTGTGTGAGTTATATTCTTAAAATTGCGTGGAAACATGCTCTCGAGTATACTTGAGCAATCTCAAAAATTAATAAGTATTTCCCGATCTTCCTCTTACCCAAATATACCCTATATAGTAGTTAGCGATTTTCTTATAAAGTTTGGCCACCCTCTGTAAGTATTTTGCCGATTTTCATTTGTGCATGGGAACTTACTTGCATTTATTTACAAATCACTTCATAAATTGTATGGTATCAACTCAGCAAATTTATTAAGTGCCGCCCACATGGAATACCGTACCGCATTAATAATGCTTCCAGCTTTATGCCATAGAAGAGATTTTGCGACAACAATAATTGAAATTCCTCTCTTCATATACTATTTGAAAAGATATTCATAGAAATGTATACAAAAAAGCGTAGTATTGCGTTTGCTTCTGCAGCAGCTCGTATTTCAAGACTGCGTTGGCGTGCAGCAAAAAAGACTGGGCACTGAGAATATTGTAGGTGGCAAGGTATCGTATGATTGAAATATAAATGAAACGAAACTGCATTAAAAAACTCAAATCAAGTAAAATAGATTGCAATTTTGTGGTGTTGATGTAAATACGCAAATAGATAAAATGTTTCTGGACGGAAAAGTGTTGAAGTCAACAGTAAAGTGATTTCTTTGATAAAAAATTTATATTGCTGGAACCTTTTCAGTGTTTTAGATTTATATTGTATATAAATAAATACTGACCGCTGTTATGGACTATTTCAAGAAGGATCCGGTCCACAATCAGTTTACAATCGAAAAAAGGTTTACCAGAAGCTATCTCTCCTGGCTGGTAGAGGGGACACTCAAGGTGTATTTCTGCTCTGAAAAGCACTCTTATAAAGCCCAGTAACCGATAATAGTTGGCTTAAAAGTACCTACCTTAGCTACCTCCATTTATTGGAAAAGAGCGCACCACAAATCTTCTTCTAGTTCTTCTTTACTGCCGTTGACATTGCTAACGTGGTTACAGCGGAGCTAACAGCAGCGTGCCAATCATGCAGCCATTCCACCGGAATGCAGCCTTCTCCACCGACGGCACTGAATCGAAAGCCTTCAAAACTATAGTGTTCTCTTCCATAAGGACAACATGACCTAGCCAGCGCAGCCGCTGTCTGTTGTTTCGCTCAGCTATGCCAATTTTGCCATATCTCTCGTACCGCTTATCATTCCATCGACTGCGGTAATCGCCGAATCATCAGATGATGTTACTGCCCATGACTATGTACCACATGGCCGGACGGGAATGATGAGAGACTTTTAGAGTTTTGCCCTTGTTCATCAAGAGAGGACTTTACTTTTCAATTGCCTACTCAGTCCAAAGTATATCTTGTCCTCGTTCACAACCAAACCCATACGCTTCGTTTCCTTATCCAATCTGGAGAAAGCCAATCGCTTTTGTTGAGGTCAACGGTATGAATATCATCATTCAGCTCTGCAGCTCGAGCAGTAGATTGAAGAAGTCGCCTTGTCTGAAACCTCGTTTGGTATCGAACGGCTCGGAGAGGTCCTTCCGGATTCTGACGGAACTTTTGGTATTACTCAATGTCAGCTTACACGGCCGTATTAGTTTTGCGGGGACACCAAATTCGCCGCCTTTCGAGAAGTAGAACGATTGGCGCGCTGTTGTTAACTCGGCTATAACCGCGTAAGCGGTTTCTATGCTAGTAAAGAAGAAGATTAGGCAATCAAAATTCAATTTATGAAATGACAACAAATAGGCAAATGCCATACATAATTAATTACTATTTTGTAACTAGTTCTGCTTATCGAATTATGATTTATTAAATGTTGAGTAATTCATGTCAGATCATAAATCGTTAAAATTGTTAAAGTGAAGTTGTTCAAAAATTATTGAAAATCAAATTTCAAAAAATTACAAAAAAAAAAAAACTATAAAACATAGTTATAACTAAAAAATAAGAAATGATTAATATAAGTATTTTGACGGAACCTACCATGTCTCTATTTCTATACACAAACCGAAAATAGATTTCAAGTCCTCAACGATTTATTATGATTGTTGTATCAAAGCACAATATATGTAAATATAATGTGTCTCGTGGCGCTCGCCTGGTGTTAATAACTATACAAAATTCTATTATCCACCACACAGTTGTCTTCCATGTGCTGCGGCCTGGTTATATGCAAACCAAAATCTAACGTAGGCGCTAGCAAGCAGCGTTCATTACTTGGTAAGCTGCGGTGCGTATAATTTTACGCCAGCTGTTTCATACTAGCTTTATGAGCTGAGAGAACTTATGTAGCAGCGGTCGGGTATACCACATAGTTTATATGTATGTTTGTATGTGTATGTAGACCCGGTGATCGCGCGTCGCGCACAGCAGGTGATTTTCTCAGAGCGCATGGTCAAAATACATACATACATATGCACTTAAAACTATTTTTAATTCTTCTTCATCATTTTCTTCCTCTTTAATACTATTCCCTGCCTCTTCGCCTCCATAGCGCACTTCTTCTAATGTGTTCAGCGTCGCCTGTTAACCCCCATGTCGCACGTTGGGGACTACTTATGTATGTGGTATATAAATATTTATTGTAAGTACTCACAGTCGCATTCGTGTCCGTTATCAACGTTTTATAATCAATTGATCGACGGTGTTGATCGTAATCGCCGCTCATAACGATACTCCGCCAACTGTTTCCATTTGTGGCAACTGTGACAATTTCACCTGACCGCACTTTTATTAACAGCTCAGCTACAACTGGGTGGTTTCTTGAATATACGGTGGCGTGTAGAAATATTTACGTATTGATTTTTCGTAATATTTTTCGATTTAATGTTTTTACTAAGCTTTGAAAAACTGAAAAATATTAAAATTAAAATATATTAATTGTTTGCATTTTGAACACCTTTATAGAAAATATTTGGATAAATATACATACATAGTATATATGCGCCTGAATTTTTTTAAATAAAATTTTTACAAAAATCATATTAGAGAAACTTAAATAATTAAAATGCAAATTAAAAAAGCATACATTTTAAATTAAATTTGGAAAATTTACTCCTGAAGTGGAAAAAATAACTAAATTTTAAATTAAATTTTAGAAAATTAAAAACAAAATATACATACATTAATGAACCAACACTGCAGGGAAGTAATTTTGCAAAAGGGATTCCCAACAAAATATTAGTCTAAATAAGGCAAGTTTTTTTGAACAAAACATCGAACAGCTTATTTTTGCAGGTGGCTTAATTATATGAGCACGAAAAATAAATACCAATGAAGAAGAAAACAGATTTTTGCTTTTACATTAAAATTTAYCTTTAAAAAACTATAAGTACAATAAAGTTTAAGTACTTTCTTTTAATTTTGTGAAACTTTTTTTTCCGATTTATCAATAAAATTCAACTTTTATGAATTTGTACACCATAACGTTTATGTGGCTTAATTGTGTGAGCACAAGTGTACCTGTCTCTTATACACATCTAGATGTGTATAAGAGACAGGTGTACATTAAAAAAAAATTTTAAATGAAAAATTAAAGAATTACATTTTAAATTAAATTTGAAGAATTTAAAATCGTAAAGAGAAAATTTAAAAAATCACATTTTAATTGAAATTTGAGAAGAATTGAAAAGTAAATTGAAAATATTATTTTTTAAATAAGATTTTAAAAAATTACAAAAATCTCATTTTATTTGAAATTTGAGAAAATTAAAAAAGTAAATCGGAAAATGTATTTATTATTATTAAAACTTTTAGTAAAGTATTATTTTGAAAAGTTTTCGGTTTAAAAATTTAATTTTATAAGATTTAAAGAATAACAGACACTTAAATAAAAACTAGAGAAACTTAAAGAATTAAAATGAAAATTAAAAATATTACATTTTAAATTAAATTTGAGAAAATCAAAAAAAAAATTGGAAAATATTATTTTTTACATATTAAACTACTTTATTATTAGCACAACTTTTAGTAAATTATTATTTTGTGAATTTTTTTATTTAAAAATTTAATTTTATAAGATTAAAAAAATTAGAAAATTAGCAATTATCACACTTTCAAAATTTACAAATTTTTTAGAAACTAAAAAAATTATACATATTATTAATTTTGAAAATTAATTTTTTTTGAATTATTTTTTAATTAAAAATGTTTTAATCTAATTTATGTAAAATATTTGAAATTATTTTATTCTAAAAATTTAAGTAATAAAGCTGCACTTTTTATGCCCACCACTGTGCATATCATTCCTTTTTATTTTTTACCGTAACAGGCTGCTTTGCTTCGAATATTTTGTTGATCTTCACAATTATTTTACACTCGTCTCCTTATTCTATTATTTTTCCATTTCAATTGCCTTGATTGTCGCATTTTCTCTGAAAATTTTCTTAAATTTTTTTTACTCTTTTTATCTAAATTTTAATATCTTAAATTTTTTTTACTCTTTTTATCTAAATTTTAATATCTTTTTTGGTGATTGCATAGAAATAAATAGGTACATATGTACATACTACATGCATTTACATATATATAAGTTGAATATGTTAAACGTTATTTAAACCGAAATTTCTTTTTCTTGCCTTTAAAATTTTATGGACTGTAGAATTGCCTGTTAATCTGTTATGCTCTCCTTGTTTTCTCTGTACTGACATTATTTTCGTTTTTTGTTTTGATTCAAGTTGTGCTCATTGTGTGTTTTCTACTCGGTAACCCGATCTGCTATTATGTAAATTTTATGCCATTGTAATTTTTTAACACTTATGGTACATGTTAAAAAAATATTGGAATTTAGTTTTCTAATGTTGGCGCCTATTTTTATTATGATCACAAGTGACTGTCATTGTCACACAACAATTGCCAAGACAAAATACGTAAAATTTATGGTTATGCTAATGTGTTTATATGGGCGGATATGATGCTGACATATGCATCATGTTAGGAAATTCTTAACGACTTTTTAATTTGTTGTATGAATGGACTGACATAAACTGATAAGAGTGGCAGTAAAACTTATTGATTAATTTATATATAGGAAAATAAAATAATATGAATCATTGGTCTTAATAACAGCGCCGTTAATTCTGCTTTCTCCAAATGGGTTTGGCGGTGAACGAGAGTAAGACAAAATATCTCTAGCCAACAAACAAATAGTCGTGGCTCTCGCGACAAGGCTCTCATGTCACTGTTGATAGTCATAACTTCGAAGTCGTAGACAATTTCGTCCATATTGGAACCAACCTTAACAACAACAACAACAACATCTCGAAATCCAACGCAGAATAACTCTTGCCACCAGGTGCTATTTCGGACTAAGTAGGCAATTGAGAAGTAAAATAATCTATCGTCGAACAAAAACAAAACTCTATAAGTCACTCATTATTCCCGTCCTGCTATATAGTACAGAGGCATGGACGATGACAATATCTGATGAGTCGACGTTACGAATTTCGAGAGAAAAATATTTGGCGCGGTACGCTGCAACTCGGAGTGACGTATGGAACAACTTGGCGCACTTGAGGTGGAGATCTTAATTTGTGTAAGACCCAAGCGAAGTTGCTCAGCACTATGGGCTCTTGAAAAGTTTCAAAAAGATCCAACGTTTTCGAGCCAATTTTTATTCAGCGATGGGGCTATTTCTGACTCAATGGGCATGTAAACAAACAAAATTGCCGCATTGGGGACAAAAACCAACCTGAAGATATTCAAGTGCTGCCATTTCACTCAGAAAAAACAACGGTTTGGTGTGGTTTGTAGACCAATAGAATCATTAATCCACATTTCTTCAAAAATGATGTCAATTAGAAAGTGACCGTTGTCGCGCCATGATTTCAATATCTAAAATTCAGCTGGAGGTCTCGGCGACATTTGGTTTCAAAAAGACGGCGCCACGTCCCATACATCCCATCTATCAATGGATTTATTGAGAAAACAATTCGGTGAGTAGATAATTTTACGTTTTGGGTCGGTAGAATTTTTCCTGTAAAGTCTAAAGTCTATGCGGACAATCCCACTTCGATTCAGGCCTTAGAGCAAAACATCACGCGTGTCAGTCGCCAGTTATCCGTCGAAATGCTCGAACGAGTCATCGAAATTAAACTCAACTGATGAACCATCTGAGACGTAGCCGCGGCCAACATTTGAAAGAGGTAATCTTCAAAAAATAAATACCAAAGAATGTTGTTTCGAGTAATAACAAAAATTTTCAATTAAATCCGATCTCACATTTCAGTCACTAGTTTCTGGAATACAATTTGTTCGGTCCTGAAGAAAAGCAATCGCAATGGAATTATACGTGTTCTTCAAAAGTTCAAGAGCATCTTTTTCAAACACCTCAATATTAATTATTTGGGCTTTGAGAAAAAATTTCAAAATTTTAAACTCTGGAACTATATTTTCATTCATTTTTATTATTATAAAATTTTCAACGAATAAAAATCTAAGAAAAAATGTAGATAAATCAAGTTAGACGGATAGATAGCGAAACGAACAAATAGCACAAACACTAAAGACAATAACAAATACAGTTACTCACAGACCACATGTGGTGGGGCTAGTCAAAACAAAAACAACATGAAAACTACATACAACAACGAACGAAGGTGCCATACCACAGAGACAGGTACGAAATACGCCACGCAGTGAGACAGCAAGAGGTCGCCAAAGAACGGCAGGCGATGAACAGGCGCGTTACAACCATACGGAACATGACATGTGTAGCGCTGGTTCGTGGGTTCGCTGGTTACTTGCAATAATAACGACGAAGTTGGCAACAAAACGAATAAAGAGAAATAGTCATTTAACGCCGGTAAGTAAACGTTTAGGAACACTTGAATTCCGAAAGGACAGACTTGCGGATGAAGATCAGATCGGCTTGTATCGGTTTGCTCAGCCCTTATAATACCATATATAGTACAGACGCGTGGACAGACGGCACGGAGAATCCCATACATATGTACACAATGGTGTTGTGTAAACATTTCTACATGTGCATAGCGCATACGATACAACCAGTCACATGATATGCTCATCAATCGCTCATTTGTAAAACCATTAAATTGATATCACGTCGAGAAATGGTGTAAAAAATGGGCTTAAATACACACTGATTACAAGATCACACGCAAGTTTTACTAAATAAATTTTCTTTACATACAAACACACCTACATATTGAGGAGTTACCTTATTTGAGTGTTTACTCACTCGCTTGCTCACCAATGAACTAACTGACTGACAGTTTGGCCTGATCTAGCTGACCGTTCGGCTAACTGCTGTGTGGATGATAAATATGTAATGATGAAAAATCATGTAGACATTGGGTCAACCATGAAGGAGAAGTATAAAAAATTGTGATTATGACTGTGTACAAACATATGTATTATGTATGTAAATATTTTACATGGTCCAATATGAACTCGTATGTTCATTTGTAGGTGCAGTAATGTTAGATCAGTTGGCGTGTGGAGTGTCGATCGTCTTTGAATGAAGATTAGAAAGTACAAATACAACATTATCTGATGATTAGTGTTCGTCAATCGTCTGTGGTCATGGCGCGAGATAATGAAAAACTGTCGAAGGCACGTACCAAACACTTAGATGATGGATGAAAGTGATTTTGAGGTGAATGGTTGTATAATTAGGCCTAAATAAATAAGAAAATCATTACAATTAAACGATTCAAGAAATCCCAATTAAAATACGACTCATTTCCATATTCTTCTACTTCTTTATTAACGTAGACACCGTTTGTGCAATTACTAACAACCGCAGAGAAGTCGTTCTACCTTTTCGCTGTTTTGTGCCAATACGAGATTCCAATTTTAGCCAGGTCCTTCCCCATTTGGTATTCGCAGAGCTGGAGTGTTTTTATCCATATGGACAACATGATATAGCCACCGATTTTCGCTGTTGCCTATGCGCAAAGAATCATAAATATTCCGCGTAACCTTTATCTCAAAAACTCGTAACGTCGACTCATCTGATGTTGCCATCGTCCATGCCTGTGTACTATATAGCAAAACGGGAATGATGAGTTATTTGTAGAGTTTTCTATTCTATCTTAAGAAGCAACTGTTGGTAAAAGTTAATTTGCGTTGGCTTTCGGAACTGTCATTGTTGTTGGTGTTAATGCTGCTTCCAAGCTAGACGAAATTATCTACGACTTCAAAGTTATGACTGTCAACAGTGAAGTGGGAGCCAAGCCGCGCGTGCAACGACTGTTTATTTGATGACAGGAGATATTTCGTTTTTCCTTTGTTCCCTTGGTTGTGATGACCAATGATATCGATGTCATTGGCGCACGCTAGCTGTTGTGCACTAGGTAGAAGATTGTACATTCCCTATTCAGATCTGCAGATCGAATTATTTTCTCCAGTAGTAGATTGAAGAAGTTGCAAAATAGAGAGTCGCCTTGTCCGAAACCTGAAGCCACACTAATAAGTTTTAGGACGGTGGACTTAATCTTTCACACAACCTCGATAGAACCTTATTTGCGCTGTTCAGGATTCTTATCTCCCGGGGGTGGGAGGTGAGGTCTCCCTTTTTGTGGATTGGACAGAACATCCTTAAATTCCAATGGTCAGGCATGCTTTCGTCCGACCATATTCCACAAAGAAGGAGATAAATGCTTCTTATCCGTTCTTCGCCAGCGTATTTGAATAGCTCGGGAAATTCCTGGTCGGGCAATGGAACATCTGCTCCATCATCAACGATTATTAAATCCAGGTGTTATGCTTTCGCTGCCATTCAGCAAGCTGGAGAAGTGTTCTCTTCATAATTTCAGTATGCTCTGGGCATCAGTCACTAGATCACCTCGGGGGTTCCACAAGAGTATGCCCCAATCTTGACACCTTTTTAAGCAATATAACTAAAAACAGAAACTGGTGTCCAAAAAAATATGGCTCCCACATTTTAAGCTACCTCCTAACAGTTAATGTATGCAGTTCCGTCAAGTTCCGCCGTTCTGCTACAAGTTCAAGCCGTTATAAAAATGAAACCGTAATGCATTTTATAATAGATTAACTTTATTTAATAATGTCTATGTATATAATGACTTCCCAATATTATTATTGCTGTAGCGGTTATCTAATCCTCATTTAGGTAGTAATGTTCAAGTTGGTCGATCGAAGTCATTTAACCGTAGGCCTAGGAAACCTGCTGTTTCGAGAGTGGTGTTAGATTTAGGAATTCATTGGGCAATTAAAACGGTGGTTAAACTAATGTTAGCCTAGTTTAACCTGTTATAGTATCCCGAATGGAGTTACACAAGGCACATTATTGGGGAAATTTGAGTTCTTTGGTATGGGTCATATGGTTGACAGGCATTCTGAATAGTTCTTCTGCATTCCTGTACATCTACAAGTTATAAATTAGTAAAATGCTTAGAAGCCAATACAAATTTGCACAGGTTAAGCTTCAGCGAAACCTAGCTATCTAGTAGTAGCACACAAAAGACTTCGGAAGCACCGACCCGCTCATATTCTACCGATTGCTATTCTAGGGTGCCTTTTCTCTCTGGCTCATTAGCTTTATCTGCGAATCTTATCACAAAGATACTCGATGCTATTGATATAGAGGACCAGCCCTGAACGCTCCGTTAATGAGTTCAAGGCTCCTCTGACCATCTTAAGGAAGACTGAGGAGATAGCTGCTGCCACTTTATTCTATACTTTATTCTGAGGCCAGGATTTTAACTGGACGGGGAGGTTGCGACATTAGCCCGTCAACCATTTGCGATGAGTGTCACCCATCATACTGAAGTGTCTTGAATGAGCTAATGCTACTCATAATCCAGTTTCTCAGCTAAAGTCGTCAGGAGTTGAAAATCCGTAAAGGCCGTAAGTCATTTAGTTTTTTTTTTTAGATATAGCCTTGACAAAGCTTGCCGCATAGATTACCGTATGTTGTGTTAACTTCCCTTCTGCATACTATCATTATCTTACAACAACTAACTGTCTTAATTCGAGAATAAATTTCAACCAAATTTAACCATTATTTAACCATTTCTTCAAGCAACTATTGCTGTCACCTTTAACCGCTCAATGTATTTCTCATTTCGCAAATTATTATTGAAAATTTGTCACTGCATAACCATTCACACGAATTTCACCTCTGACTTGCCAGCGTGTTTATCATTAGCCACAATTATTGGCAACATGCCTGCGAACCTTTAAGCCACCACGGTGTTTCGCGTCACTGCGACATAAGCTCGCTGCAACTGATGACTGCGAGCCAACGACATTATCACAGTCGCCAAAAGTCGCCAGCAACGGCAGAGCATATCCGTATACACATTTTGGACCAGCATCTTACCTAACTGCCGTGCTCAGTCCACTGTACTCTCAATCGCTATCGACAGCTCACATGTACTCGGGGAACCTTATACTTACATCACATACATACATATGTACATAGGTATGTAAACAGTGCGCTTGCTAGTTACTGCTGCGACAACGCGAATCAAAGATTTTATCTGAAAATTTGTTAAATTTATCACTTTAGCTCGCCATGTGGTCAACGCACATGAAGTCAGAGCGTTCATACGTTTCTTGAGTATCGCGCTTTGCAGGACCTCTTGAGTTTTATTATTTGTTTTTCCCTTTATTTCCCTTATTTGTCTTTTTATTTTATTTACGTATATATGTGTTTTAGCCTTCTCCTTATGTTCGCTGGCATTGTTGAGTGCGTGTAGTGAAATCACAGGCAAATTAATACGCTGGCGAGGCAATGAAATCACAACCAATCGATTTGCCAACCACGAGTATTTGAAGATTTCTTTGATTGCATCTTTACAAGCGCGAAACACGATTAACAACGATCAAATTTTTTAGCGTGAGGTGGAACGTGGTTACTTCGTTGTGGCTAATTGCTGCCAGTGATGCCTGGTGGACATGAGCATGTTTGTTGTTAGCAATATCTACCGAACTAATATTCAACAATCATCCGATCAGTTCTAGTTGGAGAAGAGGATAATGAAAAATTTGAACTAGAAGTATATATACAAAAATAAATCCATTATTTTTAAAACAGATGCCTGTAGTAGACTGTATCTCGCATTGTATAAATGTGATTGAGTTAGCAAGTGAGGAAAGTTCTCTGATCGCCATTCACTTGGGAGTGGCCAGAAACGATTCTTGACCAAGTATCCTCTGGGTAGTCTAAGAACATCCGTTTGAAGGCGAGCTAAGGTGAGAAGGCGAAATATCCCCTACATAGGGCACCCGCCAAGTAAAAAAACACCCCCAATTAAAGGAAACAACAAGCCTCAGATGAGTGACCCCCCTTTTGATGACGACCATGGCAAACGAATTAAGGACTAAGATTTGAGGGCATGCAAATGGAATGTCCGGTCCCTTAATTGGCAAGGTGCCGCTGCACAGCTGGTTGATGTCCTCGTGAAAATAAAAGCTGACATCACCGCCGTCCAAGAAATGCGATGGACRGGACAAGGACAGAGACGATTAGGTCCTTGTGGCATTTACTACAGTGGCCATATAAAAGAGCGCAAGTTTGTGTGGGATTCGTGGAGGGAGAGAGACTACGTCGCCGAGTACTATCATTCACTCCGGTGTATGAACGTACAGCCACAATCCGCATCAAAGTGAGGTYCTTCAACATATCGCTGAGAAGGACGATGTGACCAAAGATGCCTTTTATGAGTGGTTGGAACGCACTTATGAGAGCTGCCTCCGCCACGATGTCAAAATCGTGCTTGGCGACTTAAACGCCAGGGTGGGCAAAGAAGGTATTTTTGGCACTACGGTCGATAAATTCAGCCTCCACGAGGAAACATYCCCAAATGGGTTGAGGCTGATCGATTTCGCCGGGGCCCGAAATATGGTTTTCTGTAGTACTAGATTCCAGCATAAGAAGATAGATCAAGCTACATAAGAAGATAGAACAACAAAGCGGCGGGAGAACTGACAAGGAGCATGCATCAGCTTCTTTGTAAAATATGGTCGGACGAAAGCATGCTCATCGATTGGAATTTAAGTGTGCTATGCCCAATCTACAAAAAAGGAGACCCCACAATCTGCGCCAACTACCGTGGGATAAGCCTCCTCAACATTGCATATAAGGTTCTATCGAGCGTGTTGTGTGAAAGATTAAAGCCCACCGTCAACAAACTGATTGGACCTTATCAGTGTGGCTTCAGACCTGGAAAATCAACAACTGACCAGATATTCACCATGCGCCAAATCTTGGAAAAGACCCGTGAAAGGATAATCGACACTCACCACCTCTTCGTCGATTTCAAAGCTGCTTTCGACAGCACGAAAAGGAGCTGCCTTTGTGCCGCGATGTTTGAATATGGTATCCCCGCAAAACTAATACGGCTGTGTAAACTGACGTTGAACAACACCAAAAGCTCCGTCAGAACCGGGAAGGACCTCTCCGAACCGTCCGATACCAAACGAGGTTTTAGACAAGTCGACTCCCTATCGTGTGACTTCTTCAATCTGCTGCTGGAGAAAATAATTCGAGCTGCAGAACTAAATAGAGTGTACTGCTGCTGGCGTATGACGATGATATTGATATTATCGACCTCAACACCCACGCCGTTAGATCTGCTTTCTCCAGACTGGACAAGGAAGCAAAACAAATGGGTGTGGCAGTGAACGAGGGCAAGACGTAATATCTCCTGTCATCACACAAACAGTCGTCGCACTCGCGACTAGGCTCTCATGTCACTGTTGACAGTCATAATTTTTAAATCGTAAAGAATTTCGTCTATCTTGGAACCAGCGTAAACACCACCAACAATGTCAGCCTGGAAATCCAACGCAGGATAACTCTTGCCAACAGGTACTACTTCTGACTGAGTAGGCAATTGAGAAGCAAAGTCCTCTCTCGACGAACAAAAACCAAACTCTATAATTACCGTCCTGCTATACGGTGCAAAAGCTTGGACGATAACAACAGCTTATGAGTCGATGTTGTTGTCGATGTTACTCTGGCTAGGTCATGTTTTTCCAATGGACGAAAACACTCCAGCTCTGAAAGTATTCGACGCAGTACCCGCCGGGGGAAGCAGAGGAAGAGGAAGACATCCACTCCGTTGGAAGGACCAGGTGGAGAAGGACCTGGCTACGCTTGGAATATCCAATTGGCGCCACGTAGCGAAAGGAAGAAACGACTAGCGCGCTGTTGTTAACTCTGCTATAATCGCGTAAGAATTAAGAAGAAGAAGAAGATTGAGTTAGAAAGATAAGAAGTCGTAGTAAAGCAATCTATGAGACAGTTTCGAAAACGATTTACTCAAAGATACAGCAAATGACCAATTGTCAGAAATCGCCGACAATCATGTAAGTAGTATTTCGATTGTCCATATAAGACACAAGACAAAACAAAAACCGTTTGGTACCATTTGAAAAAGACGGGTTATAAAAAGGGGCTCAAGTATGAATGCCACACGAAGTAGAGTCAAAAAAAGAAACTCTTTAACTTATTAATTACCATTTGCAAAGTAAAGTAAAGTAAAACAAGTTGTCGTCGAATAGGGAAGAACCTCCATAAACAGTAGCCAAACCAGGATTGACGAACAAGAAAGTTTTGCCATCTGTTTGTTGGGATTGGCAGATAATCCTGTATTATAAGACCTAGCTCTGATTTCGGGTTTGTACTGTCAACAGTGGGAAGCATACGAGTAGAAATGTTCTGAATTGGCCAATAGAAGAACTGTCTTTCATCAGGGCAACGTCAAGCCAAACACACCGATAGTGACTCGTCAGTATCTGCCGGAGCTTAGTTTGGGGGTTTTTATATATTCTTCTTATAATGATTTTGCTAGTGAAAACCATCGCAACAAGAGAAGCATTGTGTCAACTCCAGCTTTATATTTATTATAAAAATTTATTATTTCTGATTTTTGTTTAGCTTCATCACCAACTGATATATCTGAATGCATTGTTGATATCAGAATGACAGCTTTATTTTTTTAGGAACGTAGGAACATATGGTAACCTTTTCATGAAATCCAAAAACTGTCGAATACTGCTCCCGTGTCTTATTCGCTCCCATAACAATAGGGATGTAAGGTTTATTCTTTTTTAGCGTGAGAACAATGGTAATATTCCACGACAACAAATGTTTAGCAACTGGTACAGTAGTAGAGAAGTTATCCATGCAGATGTTTCTACCACTACCTCGGTACGGAGCCGACAAATTTTTTTACTACTCTTTCACCCTTAGTTTTCCAGTACGACCATGGTATGGATAAAGCTGTTCATGAATCGTTAAGTTAGCTGTTGCATCTGAGCTAAATTTGAATTTAACATTGTCCACACATTACGAATTGGAGCAGCCTTGTCTTCTTTTTTACGTTCACTTCGAGTATTACTATCGTCGAATCGCAAACAACTCAGAATATTATGGAATCTCGCCAATCCCATAGTCGCGCGATACAGCGGATAAGAATTGGAGTGCCACTTTTCAAATGTATGATCTGTGTTCGAATTGTTTGCTCCAGCACAAATCGAGATACCGAATTGATCCTGTGAGTTGGGATGGTTAGCATTGTACTCTTCGAAAATTGTTTCAGCTTTTTTATTAGTGTGACGGGCGATGATGTCAACCATTTCGTAGGCAAACATTTTTTTAAAAGTCTCGCTAATTGACAACGTTCCCGTACTGCGATGAGGCCCACTCCACATTATGAGCTGCGGTCTGATGCTGAGTTGGTGGAGTTTTGTTCCACACTGTTTTATCTTTGGCAATAAAACTCCAAGATGGTTCTTGAGCTCTTCCTAAAATAATAATAACAACATTTATTAATTATTTAAGAAAAAGAACTATTAATTCAATCATTGCGAAGAACAAATATTTTACTACCTTCAGACTCAGCTGTTTCTACTTCATTGTCGTCATCCTCACTCTCGCTACTCTCAACTTCTTCTTCCACTGCTGAATTCTCTTCAGGGGTTAGGTGGGTTTGAAAATTTCCAAAAATCGATTTTTTCTGTTTGCTTTGTTAAATTCTACAATGCCTGTAGAATATAGTCCTAAATTTTAAAGTTGATCTGAGTAATAATTTCGGAGATACAGCCTTGAGAACTTGTGCACTCAAGGCTAGCTGCGCTTAAGCGTCTTGCCTTTAAACGCGTTTTTCTCGAAACTGTGTTTTTGAAGTCGGTGGACACGATTTCTCGAAAAATTATCGACCGATTTAGTTCGTATTGTGTACACATTTTTGAAATAATAATATCTAGTTATTGAACGAAGGATTTTTTCTTGCTTCATTACAACTTATTTTTCTGACCAAAAAATGCCGAAAATTTTACCGAAAATGTGATTTTTTGTCCAAAGTCCGTAAAAAGAAGGACAATTTTAATATTTTTTTATTTCCTACGTTCAAAAACGAGATTAGATATTTTAGATATGTACTAACGGAATATGCTTAGTTTTTTAATTTTATATGAACCAATAATAATCCACGGCGAAAGCACTTTTTTGAGAGACACCCAGGAAAATACGGTTTCAACGGCGGAATTTTCAATATTTTTGTATCGAAATTTCAGGAGATATTGTTCGAATATATACCTTTGATATAACATATTATATTTTTCAAATATATGATTGCTTGTATTACAAAAAAATCGTAAAAATACCTTTTTTTTTTTTGTATCTCTGAAACCCACCTAACCCCTTCAGCGATTTCTTCTGCATCTTCAGAATCTTCTGGCTCGTCGCGCACTGAATTCCTCAAGTACTCATTCCTTTCGGTTGCACTTAACCTAATAAATTAAATATTATGTGATATACGTCGCACAATAATTATATTACTCAAAATTCTAATTAAAATATTTACAAATGTTAAATATATGTTAAATATTAACGTTTACTTACCGAGCTTAGTCAGCTCTCGATAATTGTTCCTTAGCTTTATTCAGCAGCTTCACTGTCAAGAGAACACCAAATGAAACTCGTCTGATCCCACCAAAAATCTCTTACGTACTAAAAAATGCTCGAATCTAGTGCGCAAAAGAAAACAAAGAAGTAAGTCCCAAATAGGTTTCAGATGTCATTCACGATTCTACGTTGTTATTTTTTTTTTCCTAAATTGTCACCGACTATTAAAAAGTTTTTTTCTAAAAATTCTTTTTTAATAAAACAAACAAAATTTTTAAAACTCAGATCGTGGATACCCCGGTACCCGGTTGCTAAAATACGTCGATAAAGTTGGTTACTAACAATACATACATATATAGGATGTCATATTGGAAGAAGTAATAATCGGGATAGGGAACTGGGATCAAACTCACGTCAAAAGGTCAAGGAAAAACTTAACTTTTAAATTATCTGTTAAGGGTACTGCATCGATTACTTTCAAAGCTAAAGTGTTCTCATCCATTCGAACAACATGACCACGCCCTCGTAGACATAGTCTTGATTCGCTGAACACTGCCAATGCCGCCGTATGTTTCATACAGCTAATCATTTCATCGAGTATGGTATTCACCGTTCCCAATGCGCAAAGGACTATTAATCATCCGAAAACCTTTCTCGAAAACTTTTAACGCCGACCCGATACTATAAACCAAGACGGGAATGATGAGGGACTTGTAGAGTTTGATCTTGGTTTGTCATGAGGAGACTTTACTTTTTAATTACTTACTCAGTTTAAAGTAGCACCTGTTGGCAAAATTGATTGATTCTGATTTCAAAGCTGTCAACACAACGCTCGCACCTTTAGACTTTTATAGAGGTTTGTACCTGGTCTATTTAGCTCTGCGCCTCGTATTCTTTTATCAAAAAATGGATAGAATGCAGACGATAGAGAGTCACCTTACTGAAACCTCGTTTGCTATCGAATGGCTCGGAGAGGTTCTCCACGATCCTGGCGGAGCTTGAGCTCCGTAGCGCAAAAAAAAACTTAGTACAAAAGCTGATTCGTGTTCTCAAAGAAACAAAAATGAATACAACTTTAATCTTTTCACTGTCAACAGTAGCTTTCCAGACCAATTCGTCTTCCTTCTTCCTCCAATATACATATGTAATTTATATGTAGTATACAGTACTCAAAAAGCTTGCCTTTCATCGGCCTTTCAGGCAAGAAAACAAAAAAGTGCGGAAGCGTTGAGACACCGGCCTTGATTAGGTAACTGTTCACAAGAAAAGCGGTGTGAGCTGGGGCGTTGTCGCAGTGGAACTTCCAATCGGCTGCGATGTCTTGTCGGACCCGATTGACCTTTCGTTTGTGTCTCTTGACAACTTCCACGAAAAACTTGGCGTTAACGGTTTGTCCAGGAGCATGGTGGACGATGCCTTTGATAACAAAAAATACAATGAGCCTCGTTTTTACTTTGGATTTGCTCATTCATCAACGACCTCTTCCCAGCCCGAAACACACAAGAATTTAATCGCGTACTTCTGCTTTAATGATTGCTGGATTTTCGGCTTGCACCATTCAAAGAAACACGTTGCGATAAAATGTTTGTCCTGACTCTCCAGCTCAGAGACTACTGACCAGCCGCTCGTTCGTTAGCAAGGAACGCCCTCTACCGAATCCAGTCGGTGCGCGCACGCTCCGAATTACATTCGCGACGAAAGAAAATCAGTCCTATTACATCCGAACAAACCTGTATTTATATACCTATTTCTTTTGATATCAAACAACTCTGGAAAATGAACCGTTTTCCAATGATCAGTTTTCTAGGATAGTCGTTTTTAACATGCATGCTTTCAGCAGGCATTCTTTCAACCGACAATATTCAACACAACTTCTCCAGTTAGTCCATCTTATTTAGTCACATAAATTTACAATTCGTATGAACCACATATGTACATACATATGTATTTATTTTTGGACGATGTTATTCAACATCTTAAATACATACGTATATTATATCAATATGAACATATACATATGTATGTATGTAAGCGGTTTTTAAAAGACGATTAAAATAACTTCTATTTACCGCATTCATCGCCTTCAATGAATTGCTTCCCCACTCATTTGCAAAATTGCCAACTTCATTCATCCTTTCATAGTCGCTTTGTGGCCATGCATGTCCGTGCTTGTCCGACCCAGTATGTCATCCACCTGCCATCGCTCGGCCTTATGAAAACGACTGCTTGGCATATTCGTTGTGCTGGGCGTTGTTGTTTTTATTCTTGCCTCACGCGTTCGCTTCATTAATAAACAATTTAAATAGCTCAATGATTTATCGCGGCTAATAAAAATTAATTTCCACTGACAAATATCCTCAATCATCCAGCTATAAATCAATTCCAACCTGTCATAGTCACTCACAACAGCACCTCCTTTCGCACACGCACACGTACATGGACGAAATTGTATGTATCATGTGGTTATTTTATTAAACGAGTAAACTTGCTAAATGCCTGCCCCAACGGTGCTGTGTCAAGCGTATTTTGCTGGCAGTTGCCTTCAAGCGTGAAAATGTCTGCCGCCTCCTCATTGCCATTTGTGCAGCACTAGGCTACTTCACTGTCCCGGCATTTGCAAACTTGCAGAGTTGGTTAAGGCGCTGTTTTTTCATAATTTGCCAACTCGTGGCTAACAGTTTTGTTGTAAATAAAATGTAAGCCACATGCTGTTTTGCGAACGAGTTGCGCCATTTTGTACACACGTCAACTGTTCGTATGATAAATGGCGGAGGTGGAGGTTCCGTGATGTTAATACTTGCCATGTTCGTCGTTTTTTTGGCGCCGATAAATCAGTGAGATTGGTTATTTTGACGTTTATTAGCCAATTCGATTTTACTTTGATTTTTAATAGATTTATGAAGAATCAAATTAGGAAAATGTTTTGATAAATTGCAAATTATTGTTTGAATAAAATATATATTTAGAGTTGTCGGTCCATAATTCCACCCTCTTTTTACGAATAGCTTCGCTCAAACGACTTGTAACACTCAAATAATATGCCTTGTGGTCAGAGTGCACCACACCTCGATAATCGAAGAAACTGTTATTTTTGGCCTGCTTTAACGTGATTTTTTCGATTTCGGTTCACCTTCGCCACAATATTCGGCCGATTGATAATTTTTTTCCGGATCGTAAGCATAGAGTCAAGACTTATCGACAGTATTAATACGTACGGAGAGCACTGTCTCACAGACGTTAACGCGACGCTGTTTTTCGCAAAAGTTAAGTAATTTTAGAAACAATTGTGCTTTCACTTTTCTTAACCCAAATGATATTTTAAAAAGGCTTTCACTCCGATATTTCACTGTTCTGTTTATCGTCCATTCTCATGCACCAATTCCTTTATTTTAGTGACGTTGATAGCCGTTGTGGACGTGGTTTATGGTCAACGCGTTTTTAACCCTCTTTGAATAATTGTGCCAATCAAAAAACTTGCTCACGATAAATAATTATCAAAGAAGACACTGAACATTTTGGGACCAGAAATTTTATTCCGCACAGAAAATTTAATGAAACTTCTTCTGCACTCACCGTAAAAATCACCGAAAGAAAGCCAAGTGTATACTAAACTTTAATGATTATTATGATCTGACATTCGGCACAGATATCACTGACAGTCCAACCTACATACGAGTACAAGTACCTAGAAAAATATATTTCGATAAAAGGGTTTAGACGACGAGACGATGACTTCGGTTAGATTGAATTTGCGACTAGAATATACTTCACAAATAAAGGAGTTTCCATAAAATAATAATTTTGATTTTGATTGCAGTTTATACAGATACATATATGTATGTAAGCTTTAGTAGTCCGAAATTGTCAAACTTAATATACTTGGTTCCCGATATAATAAGGAACGATAGGTGAATTGCTGCTGAAATAGTTTACTATATTTTACTTCGTTGAATTTGAAGTCATTACATAATTCTCCCTCTCCCAGTTTGAACAAATTAATATATAGTACAATGTCAATGGGAAGTTTGAGAAAGTATTGCCACGGTTTTATCCATTTTAGGCACCGGAGCGCTTACTGTCGCTATTTCGATTTCACTGAGCCATATCAATAAAAATTACAACTACCATACATATGCTCGATCGACTCAAACCCATTTTTATTTACTTTATTATGAGAAGTGAGCGCGGTTGTATTTCGTATTTGCGTGGGTTTCAATGAGGCAATACTCTTTTCTGAGTTTGACTGCTCTTACTTGTTTTATACTCGGCCTAGTTTGATATTTCAGAATGAACAGACTTACACCGGAACAACGTTCGTAAATCGTTCGAGTTTATTACCAAAATAATGGGTCGGTCCACTAATCGGCGGAAATATTCGCAGCAGGGTCGATATCTTCAGCAAACACGCTTAACCTACTGGATATTGCGCATTCTCAGCGACGCAGTACAGTGCGCAGCGAAGACGCTATTGTTACGGGGCAACATATTTTGGAAGCAGATTCGTATCAGTCCAACAGCTATCACGGGTTCACGTATCACTTCTTCTATGCCCATCTACTTTACTGAAGATTTTGCAGAAGGGTATTGCTTTCTGAGCCTACAAAATCCAGTTCGTTCAAACTGGACCAGTCACGTCGATCACTTGCTAGAAAACATGTTTAATGATTTTGACGAATTTGAAATCAATGCACGTGCATTCAGCGAATTATTGCGAGAAAAGTTGGGGGGTTTGAAAAAATAATTACATTGAATGGTTTCAAGAAGCTGTGATTTAACGCCATTAGACTACTTCTTGTGGCATTATTAGAAGTTATTGGCCTTTAGAAATAAGCCAGAATGCCTTCAGAAGCTTTAGATGAAGCATCTTTTTTCAGTAGCTTTAGAAATCAATATTAAACCTGCTATTCATGACAAACGATTTACAAGGTGCTTTCTAAAGTAAACAGGACTTTAAAAAAAACAAATAGTGTTTTCTGCGAAATGAATTTATTTTATTCAAAATAGTCTCCTTCTGCTTTTTATACTTTATTATTATTATTATTATTTTTTTTTTTTTTTTGTTACAGCTTTTTGCACGATCCAAAAGCATGTCGAACGAGTGTTCTAGCTCGTCAGTATGCCGGTGCAAGCCTTTTGAATGGCCTCTACGCCTGCATAACGCTTTCATTTCAAGGGCAAATGCATTTTTCCGAAAAAGAAGAAGTCGCACGGTGCCCTTATCAGGTGAATACGGGGAGTGGTTAATGGTTAAAATGTGATTTTTACACAAATGTTCGATTAAAATGCAATAAATCGATATTTTGGAGATGTTCAATTCTATTTCCAAGAATTTCGATGATGATTTCTACTGATTTTTGATGAATTCACACACAGTTTCGATGGAATTTCCGATGTTGATGTTGATCGTCATTTATGTCCCCACGACCACTTTGAAAACGTTGAAACCACTCGTGCACTCTGCTACGGGATAGGCAATCATGGGTAAGACTTTTACCAATTTTCAAATATTTAAATGTTATGAATTTACTAGCGACTAGTATTGTCAAATAAAGGAAAAACTTACTTGCCACTAATTCGAGATTATGTTTAGCTTCTAGTTACATTTTTTATTTTTTACTTTAAAATGCACAAAAAGAATTTTGGACAACAATACACCTGCCGCAATTAATAATAAGAATAAACTGAAGCAAATTTAACTGTAAAACCTACGACACGTTGCTCTTAAATCCTGCTAAAAACAAACAAACAAATTTTCTGCTTTCAACCAAACAATGGTCTACAATTTCAAGTCGGCGCTGATCGACTATTTCAAAAATTAAAATACAAACACAAACAAAGCAATGGCAGGTATGTTATGAGTGCTCAACTAATTAAATCCGCCTGGAAAATAGAGCATGTACACTTTCTTTTCTGTTACACTAAGTAATCTACAGTAGTCGATAAGAATCGGATAAGTAAGATATGCAGACAGACAGAGGCGCCGCCAACTTTGCCACCAGCGACGCGGTACTTGCAGTATGATTATGATATGATCTGCAAAATCGGATCAAGCAAGGAAAAATGCGAAGTATTTTACATAGGCAAAATTTTGTGTGTGTACATATACCACAAGGTCGCTAGTCAACTAGTCTGCTAAACTCACTTACTGCTTAACATATTTGCACGTCTACCTGCAGCTTTATTGAATGAAGTAGGCGTTCGCTGTAGTTGTTAATTGTTTAGCGCGCTGATTTTCAGAAATAATGCGTTTTTTGCCATTCCGTAAAAGGTTGAAAAATAAGTTTATAATACTTTATAATAACCCGTACTCTCTTTCTCCATTGCACTTCTTTTTTGCTTTGGGAAAATACTGTTTAAAAATCTCTTTCTTATTTCTTTTCAAAACTTTGATGCGCCTTTACAGATAAACATGGCAATGTAATCGATACCTTATTGAAAATAATTAGTTTTTTCTTAGTTTTGGCTAGTGAATTTTTCTTGCGTCTTGAAAAGAGTCAGTCATGTGTGCAGTTCGATTTTTATCAGCAAATGCAAGGTGTGCAATTGTGGTTATGAAGCAGTGAGCATTTCGATATTTTCGGATTCATTCTGAGAGGGCACTGAATAATTAATTGTTGTTGTATTACTTGAATAGTCCATAAAGTAGCAAAATGGTATGTTTGCTGAGTGCTTCTTTATTACGATCACTTCCTTTCTAATTTTTTCTTTCGGAAAATCCCACGATTGTCGTATATGTATATACTTAACCTAACCCATATAAAACCGCTTAACGGTCTTCTAGTGCAATAAAGCTTTTTTGCAGTAAAACAAAGGATTAGAGATCTCGATGAGACTTAAATTTGGCATCAGAATTGCTTGTTTCTTTATCTCTAAGCCTTTATTCAGAAGCCTTGGAATGATCGATTTTTTTTTTTAGCTTTTAGTAAGGCTTATTCGTTGGGCTTATAGTAATTCTATAAAAATTCTGAAAGTTTTTTAATAACTCCCAATGTCTTTATGTACAACTTTTTATTTAATCTATTATTTACAAAAGGTAAAGTAGTTATGTAGTTTGGTTCCGTTTTTAGCGTTTCCGATTTCCTCCTGTTGGTAAGATAGTGCTCTGGTCTCATTTCACCAACCATGTATCTACTCAAGACATAAACCAAACAGTTGCAGTAAATACTGTACAGTGCCTTTCAAACTGTTTTAAAAATTGTAATATATACATATACATATCTCTTTAATATGTTTATTATAATAGCATATGCTATATTTATTTATACATAGAGTGTATCTTACACTACACTATCCGGCAATGAACTGGCGGACGAGCTCGCCCGCTCCGCAGCTTCAACCCTGATGGTAGGACCGGAACCCTTTACCGGTGTGGGACCCCATACCATAAAGGAGCTGCTACGTAAAGAGGAAAGAGCAGGCAGGGAGGAGCATTGGCTACAAGCTCATGGTATGAGACACGCCGAGCTGCTAATGGGAGGATACAACCTGAAAAGGTTCAAAATTGTAATAAACCTCCCGAGGAACAAACTCAGGCTGCTGGTCGCATGGTGCACTGGTCACTGCTAAATAGGCATCTGCACAGTATGGGCTTGACTGCCCTGCTGTCTGTAGACGCAGATCAAAAGCCCTTGGAGTGTTGTTTCCGGATAGGAATCGAATTGCCTCGCTAGCGCCAAGTAGTCTACTGGACTTCATTAATGGGCTGTGTCTAGGAGAGTCAATGTGAGTAAGGAGAGGCCACAATAAACCAAAGGTCGCAGTACATTCCTCATCATCATTTATTCATCTTACACTCATAGAAAATTATAATAATATTCATTTATTCCGAATTTTTACACTTTTTTTTATTATTTCTCCGTTTGATCCGAGAATGACACTTTTTACGTTGACAACAATTTCAATCCGTTCCTTTATTTATTTGCGTTTCACGGAAATGACGTCATAAAAGTATAAAAAGTGATTCCTTCGAGATGATTTTTTAAAGCTTTCGTTGTTTTTCACATATTTTAATATTATTTTAATAGTTTCACTGGAACTTTTTCTAATACTAATAAATAAACTTCAGTTGAGTTGAGTTTCAATTTTTTTTTCTGTTAACTTCTACGCTATTTCATTCTTTATCTCACATTCTTAGCTCTATATTCTTGTAGAGGGATTCTGTAACCAGTCTCTAGTCGCTGTTTGAGACATTTTGAGGTAAAATCTCAATTTGTGACTAGTTACTATTCACTGGTAGTTAGCAGGTCACAAAACTAAAAAGAGCCATTTTCAATATACTGAATTGAGATCGTCATAGATATTAATCGATTGTCGGGTTTTTATATTTTGTAATCAACTGAAACACGAAAAAGTTAAAAATAAATAAATTTTACGTAAATATTATGAAAAAAGGTCAACATATATTTTTATTTTTATTGATAATTATGTTATAAAAAATTTAATATTTGTTATCGACATATTTATTTCCATTCAAATGTAAAACATCTCTGAATAACGAAATGTTATAGATTTTGTGACGGTCACTTACAGAATAGCAAAATCGTCTCAAAAATTGTCTCTAACTTAAAGTTTTGAGTCTGTATCACAGTACAGAATCGCACGGTTGGTTTGATAATGCGACAATCTTGTCTATCTCGTCAAATCTATTTGTTTATCTATATTTTACATAGATTTTAATATATTATTTATAATTACTTCTCAACTTCATTAGTAAAATCTACGTGCTGTTGTCTACAACTGTGTTAATATTACTTTTATTAAATAACCGAATACCTAGTATATTAGTTAATCACCAGACTTATGGATATTGTTACTGTTTGCGTGTACTTGGCAATCCGGTGGTTGACATTTCGCAACAGCTGGCAGAGAACGTGTATTATAGAGAAGGTGCAACCAAAGAAAATTAAGATATGTTTATACATTCTCTCGTCCAACTGCGGACAAGCGTGTGAACTGTCAAAATCTATGAATTTTCTATTAGTGGATTTCACCACTTTGGGCTCGGCAGGAGAAATTTTAACAGAAATGAGTGAACAGACCTGAGAATTGAATGAAAATTCAGAAATATACATTGCTATTACAGACGTATGTTGGCTTTTTGGCTTATATTTTTATACGCTAAAATGCTATCTATATTTTACATTGTAATACATTATTTATATTTACCTATCAACTGCAGGACCAAAATGTACATGTATAGATATTAACTGTATTAATTATTGTTTTTGTTAAGTAATCGACTACCTCTGCAGCTGGTAGCAATTTTATGTGAAAAATTGAAAAACTTTCCAACACTTCAAATTTTCAATATACGCTAAACACTGGCAATAAATTGTATATAATATTTTGCCGTGCGGTACTGTATTGTGACACAGGTTAGAGACAACTTTTGAGACGAACGTCAGAAAATCTATAACATTTCATTATTCAGAGATGTTTTTATACTTGAATGAAAAGAAATATGTCGATAACAAATATTAAATTTTTCCGTGTCTGAGTTGCTGACAAATTACAAAAAAATGACAATCGATTAATATCTATGACGATATCTATTCAGTATATTCAAAATGGCAGACAAATGTTATTTTTGGTTTTGTGACCCTCTAACTACCAGGTCTCAAATTTGAGGCAATATTTTGAGACTAACGCTAGAGACTGTTTAGTGGATAGTAACTAGTCAGATATTGAGATATTACCTCAAAATGTCTCAAATAGAGACTGGTTACAGATCCCGCTATTAATCTTTAAACGGTGCGAGCACTACCAAAATACAAATCTAATTTCTGTAAATTGGTTTTTGTTAAAAAGAAAGAGTTTAATAAACCCTGAAAATAAGTATTTTTCTTAATCGGGTGATTGTTTGGATTATAGAGTTTTTAAAAACTATGCAACACTGCACTACGAATGTCAAGTAAGAGACATAGACAGCGAGGAATTGTAACAAGCAGTCACGCAGAGAAAATACCAAAAACGGCGATGTAGCGCTGAAGTGATGAAAATGCACGAGACGTAGACGAGACAACGACGACAGCGCGACGACGTTCAAATCAATCGAAAGAGAAAATTATTATTTGACTAACGCTACTGATAAAGTGGTTAAAAATCGGGAAAAACGTGAGTGCAAAAATTTCTAAAACAAGCATATTGGAAAGTGCAGAAAATTCGTTTCGGGTTTTGTAGACGTGTAAAATTTCATTGCTGTCTTGTTGCGGCAGGTGCGCTGAAAGTCGCGAGTTGCGCCGTCGTCGAAATCGAAACCAAAAACGTCGATACAAAGCATCGAAATATTTCGTGTGGAAAATAACCCCACAGAAATATAAATTAAATCAATTTTGGGTTTATGTGCTTAGGTGAGACTGCGCTCGTGTATAGACAAGAGTTCTTTTTCTTCGATTGCACATAAGTGTGATAATGCCCACATATTAAAATATATATGTATAAGGCATATAATGTAAAGTAGTACGAAAATTGCAACAGTTTCGCCACAGGCAGCAACAGCGCCAACACGCAGCGCCCCACACCTTTTCACCCACCCTCATCTTTTTCTGTTCATTTTTCACATTCAGAGCCGTCGTTAATGACGTCGACGGCAGCGTTACGTAGTGTTGTTGGCAGAATACGACGAAGTGACGTGCGGATTTTTTGCACTTTTTTTTTTTGCGTTACCTTTTCTTTTTGCTTTACCTTTTCTTTTACATTCTTTGAAAAGTGGTTAACATATGCCGCATACTTGCGGGGGTGGATTTGGCGACAGCTGAGTAGCAATGTTGTCTGCAGCGCTGTTGCTGTGCTGAGTTGAACGTTGACGTTAGCTGAAATTGTAACGGCGTGGCAAACATGGTGTTGCTTCATTTTTTATTTGGGAAAGCCGGAGGAATGTGCATGTGAAAGCCTAAAACTCGAAGCATATGTCTTTTTATTTTAGTGTGTGAAAGAGAATATAATGATAAAAAGAATTGTATAAGTAGGAAAGAATGATTATGTATTAAAGTTAGATGAGTGATTGCTAAGTTTAGCATTCGAGTAAAGCTGAAGATGTGTGAAATAGTAAAAAAAAGAAATACGAGCCCAGTTCCTTAGAAAGCTAACACGCTACTAACTACTTGCACTTAAATGAGCTGAGTAGGTGAAATATAAAAGTTATTGTGAAGTGAACAGCATTGTAGTAATGAGTGCATTAGACCTAAAATTAATCAGAATAATTGTGATACATTTGAATATGACCGAAAACAACTAATTTTATAATAATCCCGGTTTTTATGTGTTCAAATTTTGAAATTTCTTGTTTCAGATTAAAATTATCAAATTATAAAATATGTGTGCTAAGTGTAGAGCATATTGTTCCTTATTGAGAATGTAGTGGTGCTGGGCGCCTCTCCGCCTGGAAGTGCAATTAACATTTGAATTTTCAATTTAAGTGTAAATAATCTATTTTTTATACGTGTACGTGTGTGTGCAATTCCATATTGCACCGAAAAGCAAAAAAATTCCGAAGTCATCGGGTACCACAACGTTACAACGTCTCAAGGCCAAGGCTGCAGGTGGTAGCGTAAAACGCAGTCGAACAAGCAACGCAGCGGCTGGGACGACAGTAACACCTAGTAATAGGGGAAGTAGTGGGATTGGAGGAAGTGCCCGTGCAGCGGGTGGTCGTAAATTTACTGCAAACAGTATAACTCAATTGCAACGAAGTGGCGGCGGTGCTGGTCAGTGGTCAGCAGGGACGGCGGCGACGACGGCTGGAGCGGGTGCTAGCACCGGAGTCAGTTCCTTTACATCGGCATCCGATTCATCTTTGCTGGCTGAAAGAGAATCGGCATATTTGCACGGTTTTCAATCACCAAACTATAACACCACCAAATCATATCAGCAACAACAAAACCAGTCCACTTACAACAATTCCCTCTATAACACCAATAATAACGCCAGTGCCAATTATTCAAATCACTCAAATTACGCAAATACATCATTGTCATCTCCACACACAACGACAACGCCTCATAACAAGCTCCCAACCGCAGCTGTTGGTTCAACGGCGATGATGATGACCAAACATAAAAGCTCGCTCGCAGAGCGCCTTAACATTGGAGACGAGGTGCGCGATTTAAAGCTTGGCTGCACATACAATCCAAAAAATACAACGACGGCCTTTCACACTATTAAATGTAAGTATAAGACCGTATTTCACTTTTTAGATATCGGTTTACTTAAAAAAAAACTATACCATCCAATTGATAAAAAAAAAAAATAACATATACTCTCTACATTTAACAGATGACTTCAAGCCAGCAAGTGTGGACAAAAGTAAAGTAGCTTTAGTGGACGTCGGCTCCAATAATCAAGTTACCGTTACCGTGCCAAATTTAGGTGAGTACCGAAAAACATATGTAAATAGTACTAGCAAATTTGATTTATAAAATAAGTGAAAAAATAATAAAAATGCATGTATAAGTACTAAACAACCGCTGATTTGTTTGGAAACGCACTTCTTAATTGCTGACATTACCCAAGCAATGTCATTTTTAGATGCCTATTGCATATATGTATGTATTTACATATATTATATGAAATTGTTTTGAGTACTTTTTCAAGACAATGTGAATTTGAATTATTCAATCTTTTTTATATCTTTGAATCACGACCACACGAGCCGTCAATTTTTTTGCACCATAAAAATATATTGAATGACAATTGAAACTTATTTTGACAGTGATAACGTTAACTTTAATTAAAAAAATGTATGTTTATAATATTTTTCTATATATTTATAATACACTCATATTTTTGCTGATATCAAGAGAAATATTTTTTTAGAACTGCTGAGAAGACAATATTTTCTTTAAGTGAATAGTGTTTCTGTAAGTATTTTGACATGATAAAAGAGGCTTAAAAGGTCCTCAGTTTTCTAATTGTACATTTAGTTATATCTTAATGTCAACTTAAACTTGTCCTTTGAACTTAAAAAATTAATTTCTGGCGAGGTATCGCTGTCATTCACTACTATTCACATATTTTTTATTAATTTATGTACATACATCAAGAAGTCTTTGGTATAAAGGCTATAAAAACGGAACTATTATGTATAGCCATTTTGTGCCTTATATTGAAGTTGTGCTTGAGATAATGTATTGTCTGTACAAATATCAAGTATCGATCTATTAGAAAGCCCTGTACATGCGATAAAGTGGATTGTGCATGTTGATAATATTTTATACATAGTATCTCATGTATTCGAGTGCGCAATCTCACAATTTAGAATAATTTTCATGCTTTTCTACAATGTCAAAAAACTTTTGTTGCTAATATTCAAAAATTTGTTAACTATTTTGAATAGGATGTAGTGGTTTTATTTTAAATAATACAATTGAAAACAATTTGTTGAAAAATAACATCCATTTGTTTTCAATAATCGTTTGTTGGCCGCGCTCTGCTCAACTTTATTCAGGTGAATGCGTTTGCAAGCACTTTTGTTTAACATACATACATACGTGCAACTATACGTTCGTACGTGCCTGAGTATAGAAGCGAACAACTGGCTTTACTCCTGTCTCTTATACACATCTAGATGTGTATAAGAGACAGACTTTATTCAGGTGAATGCGTTTGCAAGCACTTTTGTTTAACATACATACATACGTGCAACTATACGTTCGTACGTGCCTGAGTATAGAAGCGAACAACTGGCTTTACTCTGCCCCCCTCTGCTCTAGCAGTCGCTGCTGACACTTGGCTGATAATCAGCTGACTTGTTACCCTGTAATGTCAGACTGATTGACATTGATTGTTTGCAACATATTCTGTATTTTACAATTTTCAGTTGTCAATTTTAATATTATTGTTTTGATAGAGAAACATAAATTGAGTGGGAGTTTAAAATACAGTGTTGTTGGACAAAGTTGGGTCAAGCTTGTGATATTATTGTGTTATTTTGGTATGATTGTGATAAAAATATGCCAAATTGGAATACTGAAGATTCATAAGAAGTGTATAATTTAATATAATTGTGGCTTATCATAAGCAAAGTTCCGTACAATATTTTTTTTTACCTAATCTTAAAAGTTATTAATGTGAAACCTCCGTTTTAAACATTTTTGCATACCTAAATATGTATGTGCATATTATTCAATATATTTCCGCTTTTAATTGCTTTCTGATTTATAAACTATTATTGCATTATAAATAGAATGTATGTACTTTGTATTGGCACTCCTTGCCTTCTGATACAAAACAATGAATAAAGTACATAGTTGCCTAATAATTAGACCCAGATTGAATGATCAAATGAAAAGTAGCTGCATTTAATGTGGAAAAAAAAAATAAACTCATCAGAACTTGAAACAAGTTCATTAAAAAAACATAATCACCAACTCTGCTGGTTGGCAGAATGTAATGAATGCCGAGCTGAAAGCAATCAAAGAGAGGTTGTGAATGTGGAGCGCTTGAAAGTGCACCACACTAAGCTTCTTCTACAACTAGTTCATCATATGTGCATACATATGTACACATGTCCGTATAAATGTGTATATGTAGTTTACTTGTTTCAGTCCACTGACTGGCTTATGGAAAGCAGAATTGAATCGATGGACGGTCTAACTTGTCGGCTTACAAACATCGGCACATAACAGCCGACTGCTGTGATTTTAAGTGAAATTGTAGTAATGTTCTTGCAAACATCTCCACCTGTGCGCACACGCTAATAAATCCACACTTACATATATACATATGTATGTATGTTTCTGTAGTGAAACCTTTTATGAATCACTTCAAATATTTTCATGTGTGTGGTCCAAGCAAGCAAATAATCATTTTGTCTGCTTGTTTTTTGATAAAATTTTTTTACTTTTCCATGTTTTTCTTTAAATTTAAAAATTCTATTCTTTCTTGCCCTGCAGCAATCACTTATAGTTTGCGCTAAATCTGTTTTTTTTGTGTTCTTCCCCCTCCTTTTTTTGCCTTTTGTATTGGCAACAATTACCGGCGTCCGGACGATTAGCAGCTAACAGTTGTTGGCTGCCCATTACAGTCTTGCCTTCCGCACACACCAACCAATTTGTCTTTCTGTTGCTTAGTGGTTTTCTCATTTCAACGTCATATTTTGTTTGGTATGCCAACTATTTGCGACTAGTAACGGAAATAAGCTACCGCATATGTATATATTAACATACATATGTTACTAGTAACTAGCGTTTGGCCAAGCTGCGCCTCTAGCTGGTACTAATAGCGCTGCAAATATATTATTAACTATACCAGCTGTGCCTATAACCGCTGCTGTCTTAAACTTTAGTATAGTCAACTAACCCTAAAGTCTAACTTGCGCAACCATTGCCAAGTTTTATACAAAAAAACATTACTTGGTTTATTTAATTTGTTGTTTTGTTCACTTAACCTGCATAGAATTTATTTATTTATTGCTTCACTGCTGGTCTTTCCAGCACCACATTTACCACCATACATTTGTACGTACATTCGTACTCATGTATCTGTGCTGCAACTTAACTATGCTACATTAATGGCATTCACTGTGAATGCCTTACTATATGCATGGTTAGTTTACTATCTCATTTAAATTTTTTTCTTCTTTTTTTCGGGTTATTTTCTAGTGCTCCAAATTCATCGTTGCCTTCAATTTAGGTTACCCACATTTATGCCGTTTTTATTTGCCTATAATATGTACTGTCAAAAGCAAATATTTATGAAAATGTATTTTTATGTCTCCACATGCTATTAATAACATTTTATTAAATTTCTTTTTGTGTTATCGCTTTGTGTCAGTTGGCATACTATTTAATAAAAACCTTGAATTACGCTTGTCTTCTGAAAAATGTATAAAAATTCTTTCAATCTAATTTTTCTGTTCAAATTAATATTCTAAATTATTTAAAAAAAAAAATCTTAGAGAACTGATGTTTATTAAATGCAGTTTTTTATTCCCTGATTATGGCTTAGTAAGTTTGTCACGCAGTTTGTAACATGTGAAAAGAAGCCTGTAAGACCCTATAGAATATTCTGCCGTTACAACAACAACAACCCTATAGAATGTATATACATACATGATGTATGTTTAAATGATCAGCATGTATGTTTAAATGATCAGCATGGCGAACTAAGTCACTTTAATCATGTCCGTCTGTCTGTCCATTTATACTAGTCCCACAATTTTTGAGATATCGATCTGAAATTTTGCACAAGTCTTTTTGTTTTACAAAAAACTGTTAATTTGTCGGCGCTACCGATATCGGAAAATGTTTATATTTTACGAGATATCTTCACGAAGTTTGACATGGATTGTTTTGTAAGGCAATGGTACAATCTTCGGAAATTTTTTTCAGATTCGATCACTATAGCATATATGTAGCTGCCATGCGAACTGAGCGATCAAACTCAAGTCCTTGTATGGATTTTTTTTTATTTGACAAGCTAACTTCACGAAAGTGGTCTAAGATTATTATCAAACGAATTGCTTAGATCGGAATCTATAGCAAAAAGCTGGCATGTAAACTAAGCGATTGACTCAGGATAAAGATTTATTTATTCCCATTTATGCTATTAGAAATGAGAAGGGTTATTGCTTCAGTGCAGCCAAACATAATGTTTATTTCTATATTTAAGAATTTAGCTTAATTTTAGCTTTTTTTTTTGTAGCTTTAACAGCTTTGATCCAAGGTTATCCTTTGAAAGTAATCTAAATGGCAACGTCAATGTCAGCAAATCAGCTGATCTTTCCAACCTTACGTCAAATTGATTCGTGGCACCGCCAGTTTTATTTAAATCCACTCGTCTGCTCAATGCGCTTACTTTTACTTACAAATTTATACTCGAAAGCTTTTTTTCCTGGTGTGTGTAAAATGAAATGCCTATTGTGGCTTATCATAAACAAACACTTGGCAACTTAAATACTTTATTATTATATATACATACATACATATTTATATATTTTTTGCCTTATCATTTGCGATAAGTATTTTGTGCTCAACTTTTATATAATTTCTTGTATGATGAAGAGTCCAAATAATTATTATTTATTATTTTTGAGTATAAACAATATTTTTTTATTACTTTTCTGTTTTAAATATTTATTGATATAAATAGATTTGTTGTATGCTTCGCTTATCTGATTAAATGAGCACGTGAGTTGTTTAATACTGATGGGTAATTTGCTAAGCTGCTTAAGGGGTTAGGGGTAGTCAGAGGCATGAAAAAATGAGAAAATCGAAATTTTTGAAAAAAAAAAATCCTTCGATCAGGCCCGAGTTTATTATGTATTCTAAAAGCTGTATACATTTCAATAAAATCTACTGAGCGGTTTTCGAGTTACAGTTGTAACCAGCTCATAAAAGGTAGTTTTGAGAAGAACGCTTAAATGTGTTTCACACTAGCGCTTCGAAGTGCCTGAGCTCTCGCTGTTATTTGTCGAATAATTCAAAAACTAATCGGATCAACGTGAAATTTTCAGAGAATATTTTTAAGATATTACACTTAACGRAAATGCAAAAAAAAAAAAAATAATTTTTTGAAAGTTCTGACTACTCCTTACCCCTTAAGCTAAGGTCCCATAATAGTTTCGAAATGTTCGTCAGAGCCGTACAATTAATTTATAATCGTTTAAGGCTGAATTTTAAAGTATTCTTTATTTATATAGAATAGATATCAATTTTTATTTTAAAAACAAATGCTTCGAGAAACATTTATAAGTAGACTTTTTCAACTTTATAAAATAGTTCAATTAATGTTTATTAAAGAACATGGTAATATTAATTAATATTACATATCGTCACATGTAATCAAAATAACGTAACAACATTTTCGGAAATTTACAGTGCCATGAATGAAACACGAAATAAAAGGGAACATGATTGAAACAAAATTTTAATATTGGTTAAAACTGGTTTATATCTGACCGCAGAACCTGAAAATGTTGAACATATATAATATTATGTCTGTAATTTGAAGTAGTGAAGCGTAATCAATAAGACACTCAATTTCGAATGTTTTTATGATACGTTATTTTGCATTTCAGGTGACGACATAGTAAATTTCCATTACTATTTAATGAATTTGAGTGTCTTATATGAACCTTTATAATTGCTTATCAAAAAAAATAAAGTTTTCCCTTTAGCTCACATTAAAATATAAACTATTTTATTGCCTTGCCAATGAACTTGCTTCATAAATGAACACGTGCTAAGTATTTGAAGGGCACATCTAGTCAATTATTTTTCACAATGTTTACCAATTTTATAAACTTATCATGCTCCTTTATTCAGTTTAGTCAAATATATATGATTGAATCCATTAAAACCGAATTGAAATTAGTTAATTGTTGTTATGTGCTTTCAGTGAAAACAACACAAACACATACACACATTCGATCCAGATTTCTAGTGAATTGTTTGCAATTCACCTTTACTATTCCATCTAATGATGTAATCAAATATTTATGAACACTGATTGCTGATTTAAGGCGAATTTTTGTATTTATTAGCAGAAATTCTTAATCATTTTGATTTATTGTAAACATTTTTGTTTGCGGAAGATAATCATCTTTTATGGTTAAACTTTACAAATCGATTATATGAGTTGTAGCTATCTGCTGAGTCTATATTATATTAAAAAAGTGCTTAAGAATTTTGTAAATTTGTGAAAAATTATGAGATATTTGTAAAATCAAAATCTATAGACTTGTGCGAATAGATTAATAGATTAGCATCACATGCCTTTCATTTTCAATCGTTTAAACGTAATCAATAGAAAAGAATAACAGGTCCCCACTAATTAACGTTGAGTAAGTAAGCTCTTTACTATCTATGTATGCATATGTACATACAATTGTTTGTACGTATGTATATATAACAGTAATCTTAAAAATTACGCGCATGCTTTGAGAATCTGCTGAAGTTGCCACCCCACCGCACACTCGCAGACATCAATTGACGTCTGTAGTTGCTGTGGCTGTTCATCTGCAGTTTGTTATGTGTTGGCGTTAATTGATTTAACGCCTTTCACTTGTGCTGCTCAGCGCCACGAGCAATCTCTTTAATTTTCACATTAAATGAGTTGTTGTATATGCGGTGTTTTCCATGAATTTCAGCTAGGTAAGAAAGGATATCTGTTATATAACTTTTTATTTTAATAATTAAAAATACAATTAATATTAAAAAAAAATTTAAGGTTAAGTAAGAAAGTAAGAAAAAACTTGATAGAATCAGAAATTTAAGGTTATAAGTGATAAAAAGGTGAAGATAAAAAATAAATATAAATGTAATAAATAAATATAAACAATGAAATATAAATTATTTTTAAAGATTCAATTACCTATATAAGAGAAATTTGGATATTTTTATATGCCAAATTTTCCTATTATTCAAATATTTAAGAGACAATTAACGTAGGCAATTTTTTTAATATTTCCATCTATTTTCCAACACTGACATCAATCAAATGAAATACCTCAAGCCAAATTAAAATCGAAAGAAAAAAGAGAAAAGGTGAATGTGCGCGAAGTTAAAATGCGGAGAGAAAAATATTGAAATAAGTCTCGGCACAAATCTCAAGTCAGTTAGTTGATGAATAATAAAAATCCGAAGCGTAAAATTCCATTTCATTTTTATTATGAAAAGAGATTATGTAAATGTCTTGCAAACTGTCAGCAGCGTCATTGCAGCCGTCATCGGCAATTCGTCCACGTTGCACGGTGCACGGCGGTAATTTGCTGGCACGCCAACTGTTTCAACAGTGGCTGGTGATGGCAGTCGTGTAGTGGTAATGTGAGCAGTATAGTGCCGGTAATAAAAGGGGAAAGTGCAAAAGCATGCACAAGGAAATGTTGGAAAATGAGCGTTGAATTGTAGAAAAAGTTTCCTTTAATTATCAAAAGCCATAATTTTTTTTCACAACTTCCACCAGCATTTCCACGCACACGCATACTACTGCAAGCAGCGTTGTCCATTCATTCAACCATTCGCTAATTTTCTGCAACTACTATTCACCAAACTGCGACGGAATATTATTGCGATTAAGCAACCGAGCAGCAAGCAAATCTCTGTGTAACCACGAGCGACAACCAATGTCAAATAAGCAAACCCACAAACAAACAAACATTTTGACAATTGCAATGCCAGTCGGTGGTAGTCTAACGTCACCAGCATTATCTCCATCTCCATGGAGAGTTGCACATTCACTATTTTATTTCACTCCTTCATCGCATTTTTATGATTAAGGTTTATTGCTGCAAAGTGTTTGGTTGCTTTTGTGTTATTTGAAAGAAATTTTTTAATTTCTAAAATTCCATTTCGTATTGTAAATGAGTTTTTACCAGTTTATTCATAAAATTTTCTTAATTTTAACGCTTGATTTAATTCGAAAACAGCTGGTGGTAGTATCTTCAGCAGTATTTCGTCATAAATCTATATAAAAAATTTAGCAACTAAATTAATAATAAAAAAACAAAATTAATCTTATTATTGCTTAAAAGGAATTAAGAAAATACAAAAAAATTAAATAAATTAAATTGCAATACCGTAATAATTATATAACAAATTAAAGTAAAATAATTACAAAAGATATACATATAATAAATATCTAAGTTGTAATTAATAAATGATTGTTGCTATAGTTTTGACGGTTTATAAAAATTCGTTTCCACTATGGTTACTTACATAGATTCGACTGCTATTAATGTATTAAGTATGAATTTAATGAACAAATATTTAATGAAAAATAGTTTTTGTTTTCTTGATTAGTAAAATCTGCCTTTGCTCCTCCTTAATATTGAAAACGGATAATTTTTTTTTTCATTTTTTTTCGTTAAAAATTAATTTTTTTATTATAATAAAAATTTTAATATAAAAGAATTAATTTTTAGGAAAAAAATTTATAACCATCTAATTTTCTTGTAAACATGTATTTTCTTAGTAGTTGGCTTTTAGTTTTACTTAAAAGAAATTAAATTTTTAAGCTTTGGAAAAAATTAAAAAAAAATTATCAGTAATTAATAATACTCATATTTAAAACTTTCCAATTTTCTTGCAAAAATATATGTATTTTTAGTGTTAAACATTATATAAACTAACACTTTACTCACTAACACTCAAATCAAGTAAATGAAAGCAAATTGAGACCACATAAATTGAAGATATTACATAAAGTTTTCACCTTCCGCCAAATGACTAGCTTTTCAATAGCACTTCATTGTCAACGTCTGCCAGCGGCTTGCACTTTTAATTTTCTTCGTACTCCCACTGCTTCACTCTGCACATTCGCTACAATTATATTTAATGCACCCACACACAACAACGTCAGTAATGATACTCCTTTTCATTATGCGCTTCTGTGCAATGCTTCGTTGATTTCCAACATAAAATGCCAGTCAATTATAGGCATTTTCTTAGTTACCACTTCTATTTGGTGTTTCACTTTTCCGTTGAAATTTAATTACTGCAAAAGTACAAAAAAAAAAACATTCGCCATTTACATTAAAAGTAAAAAATTATGTCATGATGAAGGCTGCTAGCATCGCGGTTAGTTACCAATTATGGTTATTATTTTTATTTTTATTTTGTTTTAAGACACATGTGACACACAATTATGGCACCTCAACATGGCATTGTCACCATGATTTCCAAGACTGCGACATAATGCCAGCTAAAACCGATTTTATCAATCCATCAGAGCTGTCGAGTATAGTCTCTGCTTTGGTATAGCATATACACTACACTTTATTTACTTTCATCCGGCATTCGCTATATTTATTTCTATTTTATTTTTTGTTTTCATCCAATATACGTTGTACGCAATTTTTGTTTTGTTTTACCCCTCTTTCTTCTCTTTTGGTAATCAAAATTAATTTTATTTAATTTATAAATTTTTAAGGCCTTTGCTAACATCAAGGTTTTCACATGTGTACAACGTTTGTATTATATTTCGAACTTTTTGTTATTGTTGTTGTTTAATTGCAACCTGTGTTCCTTCAACTTTGACTAATTATATATGTACATGTATCAAATTGTCATGTGGCAGCAATATGCCGAAATATGTAAGTTTTGTCAATTGCCAAAAAAAGAGACTTTCACGCATCGCTTGTCAGCAATTCGAGGTTAATGATAGACGATTTGACAATGGACCAGGCATATTCAGCGTTTACTTAATTAAGCCAAGTCGTATTTGGTACTGCTCAAATAAAATGCAAAAAGCCTCTTGGAATAGTGGAATTGTTGAAATTTATTTTTTCTTTTTTAACTCTTAGTATTAAGCTTTGCTTATTGTATGATCACTTATGTAAGTGACTTGATTTTAAGCACATTTTTGCCACTACGAAATGCGCCATTCAATATTGATACGATCATAAAATCAATTATTATAACACAACTACTGTGATCTGCTTATTTTAATGCACACATAACTACTTCCACATTTGTATGTAGATATTTTTTTACTGTTTAATTAAAGGCTTTCTTTTAACTTAAATATGCACTTTTGAGTGGTGATAATAACATAAAATAACTTAATATTCATGCGCTAAAAAGCTAAAAAAGAAAATCGCAACTGAAAAATAATCTAAAATAATTTTATTTTAAAAATAATAATCAAATGAGCAAATTATTAAAAAACGACCCGGATTAAAGGTTGCACAGCTGTATTTTCCCATAATTCTATTGTAAATCGCCAAAAACAATAATATTGAATATTAATTCAAAAGAGGACTTAGGCTCAGAAGTGCCAAATTAACCCGTAAACACGTTTACCATTATTTTAATTAAATTTATGTATACGCCCTGGTGCACTCAAGTTGTGAGACTGTCAGCTAATTACATACATATGTACAATGTATATATGTATGTAACATGCATTTTGTTTTTATTTTCCTTCTAACTATTCATCATACGCACATATGTACCATTCACTTTTTAACTGCATCTCAACATATGCGGCCATACGTTGACACTCATTTCTGCTCATCAGCTCAGCGCACATTTGATTTATATTTTCCGGCAGTTACTCTCTGTCGGTATGCGAAACTTATTCAAATCATCGCTCGTTGGCGTCCAGTGTCTGCCGAATTCATTAAGCATTCTGTCGCTTTTGGCGTTTACCCCCCTTTTGCTCTCTGAATATTTTTGATTATTTTCCATATCTACGCGAATTCTCTCCGCATCTCTCTTCAGCGTTTATTTTTGTATACCTCTTTGTATTTGTTGAGATTTATACGCACGTGTTGATTGTGTCTTTCTTATTTTGCTTTTGTCTGTGTATTTTTGGCTATGTTTTGTTGCTCTGTTGCTGACCTTAATTTTGAAATATTATTTAGCCACTCATTTCGGGCATTTCGCACTTGTTTAAATACGAATTTCGTAAATACTGTTGAACATATGTATTTATGCATGTGTGTATATACATATGTACGCAGATGAGGGAAGGTGTGTATATCTGTAGGTTGGCCTATAAATTTATTTTTATCATTTCTTTTGCACACGTATGTACATATGTACATATGCGTGCACACATCTGCGTTTGCATAAACAGAAATTTTTTTGCGGAAATACTTACGTACCTTTCGCTAGAAAAACTAACCAGAAACAGATAATAAATATCAGTACATGTATATATGTATGTGCCCTTGAATTTGGTGGAATATTTCAAAATATTTGTGTTTACTATATAGTAAATATGTAAAATAGAAATTTTAATTTATAATTTTTTTCCTTCTGATTTCAAAATATTATTGTATATGTATGTATATTACAGTTTATTATTATACACATATTTATTGTTCAATATAATATTTCAACTTTTATAAATTCACACGCTTTTCATATGATGATTTCCTGCTCAACTCTTGTTGTGTGTAATCGCCGCATATTCATATTCACGTAATGCCAAAAATCTTCGTACTCATCAGATAGTTGATGATCAAAACTATAGCATCTTTTCACTTATTCCATTTTGTTATCTTTGTTGTTACGTTATTTGTGGTATAATCGCAACACTTGCATTATTGAGTTCATATTTTTACTTCACCTAAACGTGACTTCATACATACATTCACATATGTACATATATATAAGCAGGCATACCCGTTTGCATATGCGCTGGCGTCTCTGTCGGCAGTGACGTCGGCGTCGCATAAGTCAATGTTTGCAGCGCTCAACAACGATGTCAATGACTTTGTTTTGCTAAATGTCATAGCGGCTTTGTTGTTTCGTGTTGTGGGATGAGCTTCAATTCAAGTATTGCTTGTGCAGGGATTTGCCGAACATTTTCCCTGCTGTTTACCGCTTTTCTTGCTGATTCAGCGCTTCAATTTAGTGTTTAATTTATTTCGGGTTTCTTTTTCATCGTAGTAAAAAAAACATATACATATGTATGTATGTAAATATGTACATTATACCGTTCGTAGCTGATTTCAGTAAAATGTAGAAATGCCACACAAAAAATATTACTTTGCCTAAACAAATGGTCGGCCGTAAATTTTTTTCCATCGCTGGTGTTTGTAATAAATTGCACACTAAAATGTTTATGGGAAGCTCGCTTTCAAATCAAAGTTCATTAATGGAAAAAATCGAATTAAGTGCGAAGGGTAATAAAGTGAAAAGTGAAATAGGCCGGTTTACACGTAAGTGATTGGATACCGGTTTGATTTAATGAATTTACATTAATTTTGATTTTTTTTTAAATACATTTCTAGCATTATTGATTGTTTTCTAAATAAATTTTGCAACTCCCATACTAGGCATTTAATTAATAATATGAGATAGAAAGTTCACTAGTGAGCAACAAAACAATCGAAAAAAGATAAAAGTCAACGAACTTAAGCCGACGTATTATTGCTTTTTTTGAATTTGTGGAAGAATATGCGTATGCGTTTTTTATGTTTGCTTATGCAAAGTATACATTTGCCACAATTGAGCGATGTGACCAACCTTTTCAACTGGGAGGATCTATTTTTTTTTTAATTAGTAGACGAGTACTCTAAACAATCGCTTATTATTTTCCAGTTTTAAAGTTTATTTTAAAGACCGTCATTCTTTAAAAACTACATAGTTTGCTTGTTTCTAAGTGAGATCTTGTTAAAACGACATCTCTCAATCAGCTTAATATGTTATACATACTACAAAATCCGTATACTGTTAGCTATATTTAAATATTTACTTTTTTCAAAATTATTGGAAGTTGTTCAGTTATGGGAGATTGCCGGCTATGAGAAGTGTCCGTAATGCGCAATTTCACTGTAAATATATAAAATGAAGGAATAGTCCAAAATAATGAAAATTTATCTATTATATAATAATAATAAGTTTTTAAAATAGTTTAACTTATCAAAGAAATTAGACCTTTATCGAAAGTAAAACTAATTGGTCGAAATATAATATTAAAAAATTTTCCCTTTTTTAAAGTAATAAAAAACCTCAATGTGTTTTTTTTATCGCATTTTGTTTAAAATCAACAAGTCTTTATACGTATCTACAAGGAATAAAAGGCACATTATATTTTCTTTGAAATTTAATAAAATACCACATTTGCACGATCAAACAGTGATACATAGTTTTTATGTCCTTCATAAACATCAGCTTCTTCAGCACCTCGGTTACGGCTCTAGAATACCTAGGATATCAATATAAAATGCTGTTCGTCTTCGATTTTAATTTTGGAAATAGAAAATATTCACACAAAACTCGTTCACCTTTTTTGTCTTCATTTAATTCTCGTGGAACAGACTAATCATTAACGCTTATCTTCAGTTAAAATTCTGAAAATAGTGTTATTGGTCGTTTTCAACCACAAATGTTGGCTACTTTTGTACTAAAATACGCATTGAAAACAGTAGCTTTTTTGATCAATTCAGCGCTATTATTAGCTTATGGAGACAACCTAGCTTTTGCCCGTCTTTGATATCCTCACAATCATTTTTAATTCGTGTAAACCACATATAAAGTTGAGTACTTGAGTGTTATCAACAAAAAGTTTTTTCATCGATATACATATGATATTTACGAGATTTTTATTTTTAAGTTTAACACAAAATTTTATTTTTGTGGTTTGTAAAAATCGAACAGTTGCACACTTTTTCTTTTATTGAAATCGACATACATGAAGATGAATGTATCTTTTTAATGTTGCAAATAATAAATTTAATATCGGTTATTTTTGCGATATGCCTTGCATGTACGATTTTTTTTCATCTTTTAAAGCTATCTTAGTTTTTTCTTAAATATTCATTAAGTTCCTTTAGCATGGCTGTATATACATACATATGTACATATGTGTATAAATACAGACGTGTATGCCCAAAGAAAAAGGAAAAAAATATGTCTCGTGATAACAATGAGTTATCAAAAAGTAGGCACGCAGTCAGTTTAGCAGTCAATCAGTTCATTCAGCCGTTCGTTGGGTAGCAACAATTGGTGTGCCTTTAATTTCATTGCAGGTGGTTTCTGTTCGGTGATATTTTAATCGCACTTTATCGCTGAACAGTCACACGTTTTTTTATTTTTGTTTTAAACAATTTTCGAAAGCGCCAACACTCAACGCTATCCAGATAAAAAAGCAAAAAGAGAAGAAAATACAGCTAAAAAAGCCGCAATTGATATAAAATGTCATGAATTTATAGAAGCAACTCACGTAATGGAAAGACAGCGCGCAGATAAAATAACAGCAACAATAAACACAATCATTGAAATGTAGAGCGTAAAGTGCTGCCGGTCGCTGCTGCTCTGCGTTGTGCTTACTGTCATTGTTTCGGTAATATCACATTTACCAGCTAAGTGGCAGTCGTTCAGTCAGCCGATTGCATTGCATATTGCTGCTAAATTGTTGCTACTTTTATACCAGTATACCTATAGCTATTTTACTTTTTTATTGGTTGTTTATCAGGTCTCCTTGTTGTTGTTTTCCTACCCCTACTCTCATTTGCCGCTATCAAGAGCTGCTGTCGCATGTCAATTGCAGTGATGTGTCAATTGCCAACCAATCATTGGCAGCAAGTCACTCACACAAACACACACGTTATGCACTTATTTGTACTCACCTCACAAGAGCCGTCACCCCCACTCGCTGCTGTGACATGGTGAATAAATATAATTTATTTATTTACTTTTTTTCGGTTTTGTAAGCAATCGCCACACTCAAGTCAAAAGCTATTCAATGCAATGATATTTGTGTGCTGACATGTGGCTGACATAAAGCTGCTGGCAGCACGCACTCAGCCCCTCGTGTATGCATGCATATAAATATGTATGTATATGAATGTGTAAGTGCGCGCTGCGGGCATGCATGGCAGCCGGTGGAAAGTGCAGGCGAAATGTGTGAAATTAGTTTAAAATAGGAAATTAATAATGCAAATAGAATGCCATTATGCAGGTTAAAGGCTGCTCGGTTGTTTATGAGTTAAATTTTTTTATACGCTTTTAGGTGCGCACATTTTTCCAATGAAAGCATTTAATTATAATGACAAATGCATTTCTTACAACGGAACAATATGTTTAGGTACAGAGAAATTTAATAATATTATTTTTAAGCTGTGTTCACAATAGCTAATATATTATCGAAACTAATACATGTGTTTATTTGTGGATTTAATTATGTACATTAAACAATACTGGGACAATTGTTTTTGATAATGTTTATTTTATTTTTGAATTATGCACATATCGGATGTTATCTAAAGAAGTTAGGTTAGCTAACCGCCGTACACGATAAGTTGAGTTCGTGACTGTCGCTAGTGTGTCGTGGTTTCAAGATCCGACCGCAGCAGAATTTTTTCTCCAAGCATATCTGTATTTTTCTTTGCTATTACTCATAAGAGACTTATATTTTGTTGAAAATAAATACTAGCAAATTATTATTGTTCACAATCAGGGCATTTTTTAATTCCAATAACAAATTGGATAAACACTTTAGTGTTAAATTAGATATTTATATTTTTTATTCTGATTTTGCTGAATTTTTTATTATATATTTTATTATTTTTCAAATCTACGATCAAAAATAATTTTTTTTTTACAAAGACCTCATTAAGGAACGAAAAATCATAACCCTCAAAATTACCTTTTCAAAAAGCTATCAGGCTATTCGCCTAAAATATCCAACTAACAATCTTTTTTGAATACGAAATTCAGGCTTAATTCAGCGACCTTCATTCCAGCGTTTTCAAGCTTTAAGATAATTATTAAAACGAAAAACAACGGCAGCAACAACAAAAACTATTAGCAACAACTAAATAGTTTGCAGATAATTTAATTAGAATGTACATTCAGAATTTGTGTTAACACAGATTGTTGGCGTCCATGCTGTGGCCCAGACTGCGTCGCCACACTTAGCACACACCTACACCAAATCAACGAAAAAGAGACAGCGATGGCGAAAGCGAAAGAGCGATAGCGTAGAGAGTAAGTGGTTAGGTGGGGTACACTTACTTGGGTGCGTGTTTTATAATACTTCTACAGATTGTAGAAATGCACGTACCTATTTATATATTTTATTAAATAACGGCAAGTACGAGCAAAAAGCAACAAATAAAGCTCTCAAATATACATACATACATGCATATCAACAAATCAATTTCCTGGCAGTGGTACAAATAAAATCACATACACACACATTCGCAAATAGGCGACTACACGCTCATAAGCAATTGAATGTGCCTGCACAAGCATAGAAGAAACTATTTAAAACGCTTTGCAAAACAACGCAACTTTGCGAAACACATGCATATTAACATATAAAACTATAAGCAAAATAAAAAAACAAATAAATAAATAAAAAAAATCTACATTCAATAACAAAGCACACGGCAACTTTGAAATCAAATTTGTGCCGACTCTTATTGAACTCACGTTTTCGTGTGGAGTGTGTGTCTGTATGTGCAACGAGGTTCTGTTTCCAATGGCAATTTCACATGAGGTGTGTTAAGGTGGTGAATACGTTTCGTAAAGGTTCTTATGGTAAACTGCAAAAACAATAAATAAGCAAATAATTGTTAGAGAGTATCGACCAAGCATGTATCATATAAGTTTGCATATATGTACATACATATGTATGCGTGTGCGTTTAAAAAACTACTATAAAGCATTGAACATGGTGCTGTTACTGCTGCTGCTGACGTCGTCACCTCACTCTCGACAGTCGCTCACCACATCTGTATTTATATCTGGTAAGCCACTTACTGCACACGTGTTGCATTGACGTACGTCGATATGTCAACAAAACTGAAAACAATTAGACCCAAATGGCAATGTGCGAAAATGCACGATTTATTGCAACTTTTAAGGTAATTACACGTGTTTTACGAGCATCTGGTGGGGGAAATAACTATGTGCTTGTGCATGCCCTCATACTTACATACATATGTACATATAGAATCTTTCGAAACATTTTTTTTAAGTAAAAAAATTCTGAGTGTTTCACACAGAGTTAAATCCATTAAAGGTAGAAGGGGATTGAAACAATTGTATGATAGCGAAATAGAGCAAGTTATTGCGAAGATCAGTTGCACAGAAAATAATTTTTATTTTGGCTGAAACAGACTTATATCCTAAACATATTTTTACTTTATAGCAGAAACAGCAAATTCCGCTCCTCCCTTCCTCAGTTGCCGCACGTAGCGAGCAAAATTTGTCAAAAATTGAGCCCGTAGAAATCAGCCATAGTTACTTTAAGAAAATTTCAATCACATTGAAGACAATTTTTATAATTACTACAGTACATTAAGACGGTAACCCGGCATTGCGAGAGAGCAATCAGCTGACTAGTTCCTACGGGAAAAATCAAAATCGTGGGAAATTCGACGGTCTCGTACGGTAAGGCGGACGGTAGAAGCGGTGTTGGCTGATCATTTACATTGCCCTCTCGTAAGATAGGTCGTATCAGCTGATTCGGGTTACGGGTTTACGTAACTATTTCTGCTATTATTATGAGGAAAACGTCAGCCGTAAGTTATCGTATTGTACTGAATCAACAAAAGGGAAAGAAATTTATAATGAGTTTGCTCTACCTGAGAGAACGTGTGTAGTGTTTTTTTTTTTTTGTTTGCTTGGAGGACAAAGAACGTCCTGGGCGTCCTTTGATTGTTGGAAACTAGAGGCATAACTCGAGGAAAATTGCTATCGGGTGATTTTTTAAGAGCTTGATAACTTTTTTAAAAAAAAAAACGCATAAAATTTGCAAAATCTCATCGGTTCTTTATTTGAAACKTTAGATTGGTTCATGACATTTACTTTTTGAAGATAATTTCATTTAAATGTTGACCGCGGCTGCGTCTTAGGTGGTCCATTCGGAAAGTCCAATTTTGGGC
>NW_017535352.1:211796-223719 GCF_001853355.1 Bactrocera latifrons
AATACTAATGCATGAAAATCCTAACCTCAAAAAAATCACCCGATACAAAAAAATGGCTTCCAAATGAAATGAAGCCAGGAGACGCTTTGAAAATACGATAACCCTTAATGAAAAGCTGTTGAGCTGCCATATCGATGACAGAGCCAAATATTCATTACCCGAAGTATTTAGTGGGATCAGAATGGGGTGATGCATTCTGAGCGAACTTCTAAAAAATATTTGAAAAACCGCGGCTGGGAATTTTCGGCTTACCTGGTTATAACCAAGACGTCTTCTGATAGTCAATTTTCCGATTGATACGCAATGCTCTCTTTGGAATGTGGTTCATATTAGTATGGGCTTGAATCAGTATTGGCCGTCAAGGCTTTTGGGATAGAATACATAAAAAGACAGACTAATGGGAAAATGTTATAACTTTAGATGGTTAATACCGTGAATAATACGAATTTTTAAAATAAATTTTCAAATTTGGCAGAGAACCACGAAGCACGAATCTAGTTATATGCAAAATAGTTATGTAAATTCTGGCATTGTGTTCCTTGGTAATAGTGTAGGTCTTTAGGTGTCCTAGACTCGCATATACTCGAAGTCAGTTTCGAAATCCCTGCCCAAAATTACAATTAAGCTATGCCAAACCTTGGAAGAAAAAGCTAAATCTTAAATTCTATAAATGTTAAATTGTATGTGGAAGAGTGCAAGATCACTGTGATGTACATCTAACATTACCTGACTAATTCAAAAATTATTTTTTCTCCTTTGCATTATCTACACTTATATGGTAGTTATATGTACATATGTATATCTATCTAGCATTACTACATTTACAATATTTCCCTCTCAATGAAAACTTTCGTAAAACGCTGCAACACGTGCTCTCGTAGAAAAATGCATCAGCTGCACAGACAAATTAGCACAATCCCGCATTTGTGCACTTGGAGCGATTTTCTTCCCCTCCTCCATAGTTTTTGCTTTGAAACGAGCGAGTAAACACACATACATACTTACATATGTACATGGTATAGCTTGTGCGAGCGCCACAAAATACTTGTAAATATGTTAATTGATGTGTTTCCATTTATATGATAGTGCTAAGCAATGATAGAAATAATTGTCTGCTTGCTAGTCCATTTGTATGCTTATATATACATATGCGTGTGTAGTTACGATGGGGCAGCACGTTTTAAATTGGTAATGGGGCACGTTTTACATTTGCAATTATAAACAATAGATACTACTTGTTGGTTTTGTTTGTGTGGAGAAATCAAAATCCAAGCAATTGTGAGCTGGTGTGCTTTTCGCTTTTCGTTTTTCCACTTTCCATTTAAAATGCAAATTTTTCTATTCTACTAATCAAGCGTTACGTTAAGTAATCTTTTAGGGTAATCTATATTTTTTAATTACTGTATTCATTAGAATATATTAACGTGCAGCACAAATTGAGACAATTAATTATGTAATTCAGCGAATTACCCCAAGCAATTCGCCTCTATGACACTATCATATTTAACAATTATCGACTTTCGATATTGTTTGCTGCTCTCACCGCAATATTGATAAATACTTGTATATTCGTTAGTTTGATTCGAATGGAATTTTCAAGAACTTTTAAACGATTATAAATTAAGTATAAAATTTTTATTGTGCTTTCAGGCGGGGCAGTGAAGTGAAGTGCACACATTTCTGGTGAACTTAAGTCAGAGTAGTAATCAATTAAAATGAACACCAAAGCGCCAAACTTGTATGCGAGCATTCGAAATTGTGAATAAAGTTACATAAAGTACAAAGTAAACTGAAGGGCACCCTGCTACGAAACTGGCTTTGATATTGACTTAACTGAAAATGCCCACAGGCTTCCTAACAAAATTAGAAACAACGCTTGAAAAACCTTCAATAAAAAGATACTACCAAAAAATTTGTAGTTAATTAATTTTGCTGGAAAATAAGTTGGTTTGCTCAGAGCGAGAAAGTTTTGAGGAATATCAAAGTATATCAAAATATCAATGGAAACTTTTAAATATCACGAAAAATATTTTTACCGTTTAATCGCATGCCAAGTTCAATTAATTTGGCAGTCGCGAGCGGTGGTAGTGACTTAAGGGGTTACGGGTAGTCAAAATTTTCAAGAAATTATATTTATATATATTTTTTGCATTTTCGTTAAGCGTAATATCTTAAAAGTATTCTCTGAAAATTTCACGTTGACCCGATAATTAGTTTTTGAGTTATTTGAAAAATAAAAAAGAGAACTCGGGCACTGTAAAACGCTAGTGTGAAACTTTAAACGTATTTTTCCCAAAATTATGTTTTTTGAAACGGTGACCACTCTAACTCGAAAACCGCATAATAACCCAAAAATTTAGGCAAAAATTTCCTGAGGCCGCCATTTTGTTAATTTTTGAAAAAAAAATCCTTCGGTCAGGCCCGAGTTTATCTATTTATAAAACTAATTTTTTCTGTCCGATTGGTCAACACAAACAACTATAAGTTTAGAAATATATTTTTTTTAAATTTCGTGACTTCATGTCAACACATTCTATAATAATGCCATATTACTACTTTTGTAAAATAACATGATTTAATAGCAAAAAAAAAAATAATATTGAAAATTCTCATTTTTTCGTGCTTCTGACTAACCCCTTAAAAAATTGCTTCAAGTTTAAATAACGCATAAATTATTAAAAATAAGAAGGAAAAATTCATAGAAGAGCTTGATTTCAGTCGGTTCGTTCATATGACAGCTATATGCGATAGTGATCCGCTGCTTTCAAATTTTGTGAATATATGTATGTACCTCGTATGTAGTCTATATGCTATGCTGGTCCGATCTAAAATTGTTATCTTGGCCACTAATTTGTGCCAAATTTCGTGCATATATCTTGAAAATAAAAAATTTTTCCAAACAAGAACCTCATTTTGATCATTCACTTTCTATGACAGCTTTATGCTGTAGTGGTCCGATATCATGATTAAAGTCAAACAATTCTACTAGAAGCATTTTACGCAACCTCCAGCGTAAATGTTAAAAATCCAATCGCTTCTAGTTTTATGTATGTACATAAGTATTGTGGCCAACGGCATGATATAATATATTTATGGGATAAGAAAAGTGAATAGTAAATGGTGTTCACATTGCTTACAATGTGCCGAAAGTAATCTAAAGAAATAATTTCGAAGCGTGACTACAATTTTTTAGCAAATTTTTTTTTGCTGTATTCCTGTTTTATACATTTATTACGGTTTCCACTCGCAACAACTGATGGTTAACGGCATTAAAAAGGCCATTAACCAAACGACCTATCGGCCAATGCCCACTAGCAGACCAACACATATTCCACGTCATGCCATGCCACACCATTACATAGAGTGGACAATGAATAAAATCGAAAGAGCGAACAGCCAAAGTGTAGATATTTGGTGTGCAATTAAATGGCCATGGCATAGCAAATCGGATTACGGATGCCAATACAAAGCAACGGTTTACTTAAAGTTGGGCTGTAAGCGCGCTGGTGAAAATGTCCATTGGAGCGAGTATGCTGTTCACTTGTTGATGCTTGGCGGTTTGTACAAATATAAAAATGTAAAAAAAGATAAATTGTGTTGTGCCGTGGATATAGCGGCATGAAATGCTTTTAAGATTAATCTTGTGATTATGTGAGTGTGATCAATCATTTTCGACAAGAGCCACCTTTGGACAATTTTATAATTTGTGTTAATACTTACATTTTTTTATTTGAATGTCACTACTTGCAAAATGCTTTACAAATCTGTGGGAATAAAAACCAAAGCTCATTTTAAAAGACCCTTGCTCAAGTTTCTACTAAACCGAATAAAAAAAAAAATTGATTAATAAAAATATAATATAAAAAAATCGGTGTAGCAACAAATGTTTTCGTTGCTATGCGTTTTCATTGCACAAATGTGATAAAGAACAGGTTACTTCTGGTCAAGTAGTAGTAGCTACAGCAACAAAATTATTGACGTAGAAATCGTAGCAACAGCTGGTTAAGCCGGCTGCTTGGCGCACGAAACTTTCCAAAAAGCTACACCAACGGTAGAGCCAGAGTAAGAATCAGCAAAAATCACAAAACCAGATGCCCAAAGCAAATAGGTAAAAAAAATAAAAATAAAACACACACCGCACAGACTGAAATATAAAACAGAGGTTAAAAGGTTGTTTCGGTGGATGAAGCGATTGAAGAGTGAAAAACCAGCAATGGCGAGAAACCTGAGCAACAGCCGAACAGTCGTACGTCCGCAAAGCAGAAGTGAATGTTTTGGCTACCGGCAAGACAGGCTGCTTGTCGCTTCGACTCACCAACCGAGTGCCAACGCCGCTGTGTTGCTTGTCGTAGAATTACAGCTGCTGCTCTAACTCGTTCACTACAAACGCAACAGACACGCGCCCGCTCAAGGTCGTACGTTTCTTGTGAAAGCAAACTGTCTTTGGCTTGCTGGCTGGTTAGTTTGTTGGTTGCCTGCCTTGGTTTTCTTGCCACCAATCGTTGGACAGCTGACGGCGGAAGTGCGACGTGTGGATCGAATTAATAACTGACTATTCGCACTATACACGTTTGCTTGTATGTGTGTTTGTACGTACATACTATGTATGATGCAAACAGGTCTATGTGTATAGTATGTAATGTATAGTATAGCATACAATGTGTAAAACCGGAACAGGCGAAACTGTTTAAAATGTTGTACAGAAGTGGTTTTCAAGACTCCTGCTCTGATTTCATTGTAATAACTTTCTTTTTTATTGCTTTTATTTAATTTTTTTATTGCTGCTTAGAGTTGAATGAAGAGTAATAGTGTTCAAGAAAGCCATATCGACACGTGTTTGCCAATTAGAAGTGAAATGACAAAAGCACCATAATTCGATCGTTGGTAAAATAGAAATAGAATACCCAGAAAGAAGTTGTTTTTATTTGGAAACCTACATGAATATGAATTTGATCAAATTATGAATTTAGGTCACAGACACGTTTTTCATATGATATGTATGTAGAAACGTGAAGAATCGCAGAGTTGCAAAAAAAAAAAAAATGTTCGTAGCCAGTTTTGTATTCACTTACTGACTTCTCTTGATAAAAATTGTTGAATTTTAGCGGTAACACATATCTAAAAGGCAATGCTGGCCCATACAATCAACATAAAGCAGAAAATTCAAAATTTCTTTAGTCATTTTGATAGCATAGCCGTAAAGGGAGTATATTAGATATTATTATTATTAAAATATTATAAGCGAAATTATTCTTAGTAAATAAAAAAATGCAAATATTGTTCCCTTATTCAATATTTAGTTGAATAAAAATAAGGGAAAAGTTAACTTCGTGACAAGTGAACTCATTCTAATACCAATTGAGCGAAATCGATAATTATTGACGTTCGATAACTTCTATTTACATACTTGAAACTGCATTTGTATTTAAGGAACATAAATATTTCCTTGTCGGCTTTCGATTCAATTGCTCAATTAATGATACTGCTTCGACATATGTATGTATATAAAAATAAAAGGTATTTCAGTTATATCATTTTATTTCTCACCAAATTCTATAAATATTTCATCAATTAACTAAATACTTAAGAATTTCCGCTGTTGCTAGCACAGGTTATGTTTATGAGAGCATGTTTTAATTTGCTAACTGAATTTAAATTCTCGAATCCATTTGTGTTGATTAACAAAAACAAAAACGATACATTTTTTTTTGCCTTTCGAGTATGTGAGTTTTAAAAGATGCACTAATAACAAGCAACATAGCATGCAACCAACTTTTCATACCATCAATGTCTCTGTGACTTCAAAATGCGCTGAAGCGTGCCTCTTACATGGTACATGTTTTCCACTATCAACAACAAAATGACTTGAAGTTGTTGTGTACGTGAATGTGGCGACGTCTTTGTTGACAACAATATCGCTTGGACACTGATTGCTCTTGCTATTGTTCGCATTGCCAAATGCGTCGGGCGAAAGGTGCAGAGCGGCGTGCAAGCAAGCAACATTGGTTGAAAACAAAGTCGAAGGAAATCATTGGGCAACAATCTAAAAGCGCCGGCGACTCGCTAATGAATTGTTGTGGAAAGGGGTATGTACGAGGGTGTGAGGTGCCAAAATAAAACAAAAATAAAATCGTATCGCAGGCAGCTATCTCCGCTGCCTAGTGTGATTTGGACGCACTCACGCATCTGGTTATTTTGAAGACATTTCCAAGTGTAACGCTCGCCTGGCGTTACATTCCGATGCGTTGAATTTATATGCGCACACATACACAATACGTATGCACTGTGTTTATATGTATGCATATGCGTATAATTGTGCCTACGTTAATGGCCCCGAACCGGACCAGTTTACGAGCGCGACGCAAAGTGAGAACACACACACAGCCGTGAAATGTGAATGTGCGCAAGCAACGTTGGTGATGACGTTGGAGTTGGAAGTTGGCAGTCAGCGCGGACGCTGACTCTGACGGTAACCTGTGTAAACCAACACATTCGCTGATTTAATGCTGTAAGATAGCTGTTTTTAATTTTTTTTTTTGTTTTGTGTTACTTTAACAATATTGCTGCTTTTTGAGTGTTGCGGCCAAAACAAAAGTGCAATAATTTTTCGGCCTTGAGATGACTTGGCTTTTAATAACTAACCAAAGCGCTGACGAATGAACAAATGGAAAATTTAAAGCAATAAACATGCATACATAAATATGCATGTTATGTATATACTATATGTGTATTTTCAGCAGCTGACAGCAAGGCAGCTCGTTGCAAAGATTAATGAATCGTTGGTGTAAAAGCTTGGTACTTTGATTGCCCTGTCGTTGTCTGAGGCATGAAAAACAGGCTTTTGTTGTATTTTTTGTTGACTGATGACGCTTGTCTCACATAATGTATGTGTACGTGCGGTTTTCATAGTAATTTTATTTCTATAAATATACAAAATGAAATTTTTCTTAACAGTTATTTAGGTACAACTGAAACGCATTTTTATGCTGTGAAAAAATAAATAAAAACTGTACAATTCCTCTTCATAAAAGTTATCGTGTGGTTTTTGTGATTTTTTTTTTTTTATAACAGTAATTTTTTTAGAACGTTAATTTTATTAAAGTTTCAAGTACGAATTCGGTCCCATGAGTATAATAAATACATATGTATTTCCTATATGTAAAATATTTTGCATTGAAATTTAAGTGTGAATAATACAATATGGAACAGTTATCCACAATTACAGTTAGAGAGGCGATCCTTCGAACAATAGCAACAATTAATCTTTTACGCTGCAATTAAGACGTCGAAAATATAAATTACCCGAGTTTTAATGCATTTTTAATGTGTATGAATGCCTTATAATTGTTTTGTGACGTTTTATTTAAATTTATTGTAACCTGGAGGCATTATGTTAAGTTTCCTAAGAAGTTAGTTAACACTCAGAAGAAAACCGAGATGCTTCAAACTATATACACATACAGTTACGGACAATAAAATAGAATCAAAGGTATTGCTTTGAAACAATGGCATGCTTTTTTTTTTTTTTTTTGTTTGATTTATTTAGTAACTCAAAAAGTGTAAATAGTGTGCCTCGTGCTTAGTGACAAAATAATACAATCAATTTCATAACTGAAAAATATTGAATTTAAAAAGCGTAAAAAATAGTTATATTAACTTAATTAGACCGGTGGAATGAATAATTGTATCAATTATGAATTTATTTAAAAAAAATGGGTTGTTCAAAGGAGGGAAGATTGGGCGTCCAAAATTTGCAAGGAATGGGTTACGGGTAAAAGCAAATTGCCAAAATATGGAATATGGCTCAAACAATTGTATTTCTCAAAAAGGTTGAAAAAATACGCCGTCCACAAAAAAAAATGATTGGGGAAAGTCGTTCGAAATGTTGCATGACAGCCGATGCGCGTACCGTTTAAGGCCTCTGCAGCCATTCAATAGGAATTATGTGCAAAAAATTCTTCAAGAACAGTAAGAAGATGACTAGGGGAGAAAATTTGCTTTGGCATATGGTCCCGAAAGGTGCCAATGCTGAGCAAACAGTGTAGATGCAATCGTATTCATTTTGCAAAACACCACCTTAAAGAGGGCGGAGCTGAAAATTGAAAATAATGGTTCGACGTTTTATGGTCTCAATGCAAAATTAATATAATAGGAAATGTGAGTTGGACGTCAAAAAGAACAAGAAATGTGTGTCCGCTACACGACTAGGTTCTTCAAACCCTGTGGCGGCAATATAATGGATTAGGATTGTTTCTCATAGTATAATGCGGGACCTATTTTATGGTTACAAGGAAACATAGACCGCCATATATAGGTTAAAGTTTTAGATAAGGTCATACTCCCATATGCTGAATAGAATTCTCTTTGCATTTTGGCAATTCCAGCAAGAGAGAGTCTTGCAAAAAAGGGTTTTCAGGTCATGGTGTCAGCGTTATGGCTTGGCCAGAGTAATCACCAGATCTTAATCTCATCAAAAACTTGAAACGGAAAATTGTTAACGCAAATATAGCACCCCTTAAACCGAAAACTAAGACAGAATTCTGAGAGAAGGTACAAAGGTCTGGTATTCCGTTCCACAGAACGCTTTCGGTAGCCTAATTAGGTATATGGCTAGAAGATTTGCATCTGTATTAGACGTTTGAGAATACACGATAATGTACTATCAATATTCTATTAGTTCCTATATATTTTTTTAAATATTTTTTTTAATGTATTTTTTTTAATGTATTTGTTTGTCTTTCGAATTTTTGAAATATATATTTTTTTCTTTGTTTTTGTAATATTTGTGAATTGTTTTTTTTTTTTTTAATTTTTTACTGCTACCTATAGCACTTGATATGAAGTACATAATTAAAATATAACTTAGTTGAATTGAAATCAAATTCACATTTTTTTTAGAACGGAAAATTAGTGCATACCATGGTTGATTCTATTTTATTGTCCGTAGCTGTATATATGTATGTATAAATGATCTGTTGTGACGAGTTGTGTCGATTTAACCATGCCCGTCTGTCTGTCTCTATATGCGCGAACTAGTCCCTTAGTTTTTGAGTTATCGACCTTAAAATTTTCACACGAATTTTTCTCTCCAAGAAGCTGCTTGTCGCAGCCACCGATATCTGCCATACGAACTGACCGATCAAAATAAAGTATTTGTGTGGAAACTTTTTTTTATTTGTATAGGGTATTATAGCGACGGTCTAGCCGAACTTTACAAACGGTTTTTCTTATTGTTAATGTATGAATGTCTTATAATTACTTTATGACGTTTTATTTTACTTTATTATTATTTGCAATCGTGTCATTAATTCCATTACATCTATAATATGTATTTGCAATATGTTATCAGTTGATTGAGGAATTTACACATTTGTAATAGTATACATATGTATATATATATATATATATGTATGTATATATATTAGGGTGATTGAAAAAAAAAATATATTTTTACTCTGAAAAATGGGTTCCTAGACTAGAGGTAGGAAGCCTCTCCAAGAATGAGTTCTTAATTGTAACGGGAAGGTCCTCCTACTTACAATTTTCTATTTTTTCTTATTATCATATAGAAAGTTTTATATCTCGCTTCCAACTACTTGAAAAAATATCTTGTTACTTAGATTTTGTAGGAAATTGAATGCTCTACAAAAAAGGTCTGTACTTTTTTCTCGTAAACCCAACCGTTTAAAAGATGTTAACAGTTAAAGTTTGATTATTTTTGGGAAATAAAATCATTATGAATGATGAAACTCATAGTTTTGTAGGAAATTTACTGCTCTATAAAAATGATCTCATATGATTTTTCGATTAAGTTAAGCGTTTACGCTTACATATATACATACATAAGTATATGTTCACAGTTTCCACATATTTCATACTGACTATATATCATAAGGAAATTTATATTGAATTTTTAGAACAAAATCAAGTATACGGTCACTCTAAGGTACATGCATACATACATATATAATTGTATATAAGTCATTTCCGTGCAAACAGTAATTTGCTTCAAGGAAATTCTACAAATATTTTCAGCGGTTATTCGGTTGTTAACTGTAAACATTTTTTCTTGACATTAAGAACTCGTATAAGTAATTTTTTCAATTAAAATCATTCATATTCCTAAGTATATACATATATGTATGTATATGCACCTATTTATTACCACAATTACATTTATGTACGTTTTATTTGTGTACGATTGGTGTTCTTTTTGCGAAATTTGCTGTTTGAAATGTGGTTTTATTATTATTGCAGTATTGCATTACACTTCCATTACAAAAGTCTTTTTATACATTTAACTGTTTGTTGGTGGGTTTTTGCGGTGATTTTTCCATTCACTATTTTTTATTACTGTTTGCTATGCTACGGCTACTTTCGGCTAGCCGTGTGCTTGTAATATTTGAGGTGTGTTTTTACGGTGCTGCCTTTGGGTGTTGCATAATTTATGCCACACCAGGAAACCTGTCGTCGCGGCGAAAATGCACTCAGATTTTTTTCGTCTAAATTACCATTATTCATTTAGTAGTTTTGGTTGTTTCTTAGTTGATATGTACATATGTATATACTTCTACATATGCACATACACATGTGTGTATATACAGATACATGTGTTGTTAAAAAAATGTTGATTTGTAATGGAAATTTACATGGAAAAAACCGATGAGACAATTAACTTGGATCTATAGAAGTAAATATTTCTTATGGGTTTTTATTTCAAAATTATTTTAAATTATTACACCTTAATTGAACGGAACAATTTCATTAAGTTAATTATGCTTAAAAACATTGAAATTGTATCTCATGAACATATTGCAATCTTTTATAAACTAATTTTTTAACGAAATTATATTTTTACTATCTTTTTCAGTAAGCTCCGGTGTGCCTCATACAGTTTATAAGGGAAACCATAGAAAATACACAAAAGAATGTTTGTTGATTTACGATCGAAAAACCGGTGGTATTACGTTCGAGAAGTTAAATCATAATATTCAAGTAAAAAAGACGAGGTAAGTTCGAGCAGTAAATCATTTACAACCTTAAAAATCAGCATCAAATAGGATTATTGAAAAGTTATTTATTTTTTATAATATTCAGTTATATTAGAATCTGTCTTCTTATTATTAAAATGGTATTGAAGTAAACAAACAAATTATTATTTTAATTTTTTTTTTTTCGTTATGGTTATTGTTGTAGTTTTACCATATTGCCATGTGTGTGCTCTGTCTCTTATACACATCTAGATGTGTATAAGAGACAGATACTATTTTTTCTTTAATTTTGTAGTGAAATTTTAAAACCTATTATTATTTTCTTTAATTTTATAATAAAATGTTAAAAAATACTATTTTTTCTTTAATTTTGTAGTAAAATATTAAAAATTATTATTTTTTCTTCAATTTTCAGTAATTTGTAAAATTTCTTTTTTCAAGTTTTATCAATAAGTCATTAGACTAGGTATAGTAGAATTGAGTTTCGAGCTTTGAATAAATTCGCGTTATAGCGTTAAAAAAATCCAAAATTTTTTTTTAATTATTGAAGAAAGGAAATTAGAACAATTTATGTATTTAAGTCAAACAAAACATGCTCATAAATATTATTGGGAGTATTATTTATTAGTATTCAGGTAGCAGAATTTTTAATTCAAAATTTTTTATTAAATACTGGACTTGAAAATTAAGTTTTTACTTTCAAAATGAAAATTAAACTTCGAAAAAATTTAATTCATTTTACCGTATTGAGAGTGAAGCCTTTTTGCAACCTCTGGTTCAAAATGTCATAACGCGAAGTACAGAAAATAACAGTTGTAAAACAATTTTTATAATTCTTATTTATAATTATATTTTGGGATTAATCCTTTTATTTTTATTTTTAATTCGTAAATAAATTTATAATCGGTGTCGAGATTTATTTTTTTGCTTTT
>NW_017535352.1:223891-229415 GCF_001853355.1 Bactrocera latifrons
AAAAGAAAAAGGACAATACAAAATGTTAAATTTATGTCATACTTTTTATTTTATTTTGCAGAAATTTTCGTAAATTTTTTTATGTTGCTTTTTTCTTTATATTTTTTATAGAAAATGCAGAAAGGGTTATTATTCGCACTATAGAATTTTTGTTTTTTGAAACAATTTTCATATTCAATTTTTTTACATTGAAAGTTTAAATGTTTGAAATGATTCTGTTTCAATATCTATTTTAACTTTACTTATTTTGTTTATAAAAACTCTCCGCTTGTTGGAATATTCAGATATCCGTACGGATACCTATCCTAGCTATTATGGATATCCGATTAATATAAAACGTTTATTTTTGTATTTATTCAAATATGTCCGAAATTATGATAAATTTTATTTTAGTTTTAAAAAACAAAGATCACTCGATTTATCCGGATTTCTTCTGAATGAAAAATAATCATAATTATTTATTTATAGTATTTTTATACATATTATTTATATATATACTCAAATAAGTTTTTAATTTTTACCAAAAAAATCTTCTTTAACTTTTTTCCAGGAGTGAGATGACAAACAAACCAAGTGCGATAGCTGCTAGCGCGAATGTAGCACCGCAGCAAAAACTAGAGAATAGTACGATGCGCATCACATCGAAGACGAAAGTGTCGACAGGGAGTCGTCGTAATAATATAAGTAAGTTCACCCGATCAAAGTCATATACAAATACACAGTTATATTTCCAGCTATGTGCTTTTATTTTGACAAAATTTCTAACGTCGCGTCTTCATTTCTTGCAGTTGATTTTAAGCCAAGAAACTCGCCATCCGCATCAGCGTCCCCGTCTGCACCGCCATCCATACACAAAAGTCCACAATCAGCACCGGCGTAAGTATTACATAATATGCACATATAATTGTTGTGTAATTTAATTGATTAATTTATTATTTACATTTTTTTTTTATTGCCACAGCTGGAATGCGAATAATACGCAAGCCACGCTGCCCAGCATTCCAATGATCTTCGATGACGACGATGATGGCATGTTTGGACTGACCGCCGCCGCCACCGGCAATAGTCAAACGCACAGTGGCAGTGGCAGTGATGCGGCAAATATGTCTTCATCGTCCTCCGCGTCGAGTCATAACAATTCAGGGCACGATTATCACATGCAAACGCAGCAGCAGCATCAGCTGCAACAGCAAACGGCGCCGACTAAACAGTCTAAGCAATCGCATCGCAACAATCAGAAACGACAAAACAATTTGAACGCAGCGACGACGACGTCGGCCACGAATGCGGCGGCAATAACACAGAGTCATGGCAAACAGACGAAGCACAACCGCATGGAGCAACGAAGTATGTTGAGTGCTTTTTATAGTATTAAAGAAACAAATTATAAATAAGTTATTAACTTTTCCGAATATTGAAACATATAATATTTTTGTTTTAATTTTTTTGTTCTTTTGAATTTTTCTTTTTAAATTTCAATTTTAATTTTACAAATTCTATTTTTGTTTTAGCTTCCTCGCCACAAACTTTTGCACAGCAGCAGCAGCAGCAAAGGCAGCAACAGCACAATCTCTACCAACAGCCACAACAGCAATCCAACAACAATCGCATGTACCCGACAAACTCATCGTCCTCAATGCAAATGTCTAACGGTGCTACTGGTGGCTATCACAGTAGCAACAATATGTCCATGGGCAATCAAATGTTGCAACATAATCAGACACAACAACAACAACACAATATGCCAGGCATGTCATCGCCGCATGACAGCGATGCAGCCATGGCAAGTGCGGCGGCGCAGCTTGAACAGGTGAGTTGTTAATTCTCGCCATTACACCCAATACATTTACATACATACATTTATATGAAATGATTAATAACTGTAACATTCTTTTTTACAGCAAATACGCGGTCTTAGCTCATCCAGTTCGAGTTCCAGCTCGGATTCGAGCGGCAGTGATTGTGCCAGCGACTCCGACGACAGCAGTGATGAAGAGGATCAACAACAACAACAACAACAGGCGCAACATCAAATGCATCAATTGCCCAATTTGATGTCAGCGTTGCCACCAATGTCTACAGCTGCGCCACAATACAATCGCAATACGCCTTCGTCTGGCTATGCGTCTAATAATAGCCACACCAACAATGGTGCATTTACAAGTGATTTGCTGCAAAACGATCTGCAATTATCCTCGAACTCTTCGGATGAAGATGATTAATAGAATATATTTATATAGAATTACACACGCGCTACATTAAAAAAAGTATATGAAAGAATATAAAAACAACTACAACATACGGTTACATGCACATAGGAATATTTGTTTGCTATATATACAATTTTTTTTTTCTTGAATATAATGTGCGTATGTTTTTTAAGCGTATTGCTTAAGCTATGGATTATACTTTAGGCAACTAATTTTGTGTAGGAGTTTCTTTTTTAAATTAATAATAATATTATATATATTTATAAATTGAATTTCAAGTTTGCATAACGCTTGCAAAACTGAGCATACATACTCTTTTTTAATGTATATGAAATTAAAATGCTGAATTTATTTGCAATTGTAATATAAACAGCAACAACAAAACGCAGTGCGAACGAAGCTAGGGTGGAAGTGAGTGAGGAAGTTAATTTAATAATAGTAAAATTTAAAAGCAAACCTTAGCAAGGCAACACTGCTCACTAAATGCATGTATGTAGTAGGTCAAGAAATCTATAAAGCGCAAATAAGTTCCAAGTGAGGCATAGCAAGTTGAAGGCGCACTTTTGTAGAAAGCAGTGCTTCAAGTGGAAATTATTTAAAAATTGCAAATAAAACAGTGTAGTTGCAAGTAACAACAACAACATAGTAAAATAACGAAAAAATGCCAATTTGTACATAAAACTAAATAATTTTCGGTCATTTAATTTAATACAAAATAAGTTTAGTTCCACAAATGATGATGTTTTGTGTGCCACGTGAATTATAGAAATAGTGAAGTTTATGCGCATAAGTCCAAAATAGTAAAAGTAGCGGAAAACTTACGGCAAATATGCAATCAGCAACGGTGCAGGATTAAGAGATTTATAAAAATAAAAACAAAACGAAAACTAATTTGCCTAATTTAGTAGCATTTAAGCAAACATACATACATAAAAAACATTTTCAATGAAATGTTATACATATTTACATAAATCAAAAATCAAATGAAATATGAAGAAAAACCAATGAAGAGAGAGATTTTTCAAAATTGCGCAATTTATTTATTTATTAGTGCTTTTGCTTATTGGCGCTCTGGATTGTTTGCTATACAAATGTGACAGAGTGTTAAACGGGATAAAGTTGACTTAAGTGCGGTTAGTAAAATTTACTTTTTGCAATTTTTGTTTTTAACAATTATTATTTCACTGAGAATAGTATAAAAAATTGTGCGAAAATTGTTCACAATTTAATGCAATATACATATACATAAATATGGCCGTTTTTAATTTTTAGCATAAAGCAATAGTTTACTAAGTGCTGTGTGTTTCTTACATTTATATAATTTTTAGACTTGTTTCTCTAACTAGATTCCCGCAAGTTTTCTTAAATGAAATATTGAATTTTCGAAATTTAATTATAGTATAAATCTATAAGTAGTACAAAAACTTGTTTACACATATATTGAATTTCTTTGTAGTTATTTGCGAAATTGTGGTTTGTTTTATTTATTTATTTAATTAAATTATGTTTTATAAATATACTCACTAGAAAATGTTGTATAAGTGAGAGGCATTTGGCCATGTAGCAGCGGTTTTATTAATAAATTTCTGTTAAAATTGCAAAAATTAATATTGAATATTGTGGGTTTGATTTATATAAATAAATTTTTAATTCAGACCTAATTCGAACATATGTAAATAAAACTTTATATTTTTCTTTTGTAACGACCAAAAAAAAAAAAAACGAAAAACATTAACGGAGCAATACACTTTCTTAATAAACTCTTATCGCGGAGATGTGTATAAGAGACAGATTTTTAATTCAGACCTAATTCGAACATATGTAAATAAAACTTTATATTTTTCTTTTGTAACGACCAAAAAAAAAAAAAACGAAAAACATTAACGGAGCAATACACTTTCTTAATAAACTCTTATCGCGGCCTATTCTAAATACATATGTATATACACTTTTTAATTTATAATTATTGCCTTGTTATGCTTTGCTCACTCAGCTGCCCCAGCAGATAGCAATCCACATCAAAATACATGCATTCACACACATATTCATATTTGTATATAAATAAATGTCTAAAAAAGTTGCCATTTCAACTGAAGAGAGGTTGTAAAATTAAAAAACAAAATATTTTAAAGAACAGCGCTGTTACATTTAAACACAACAAAAATGCTACAAAAATCAATTGTGAAAATAGTTATATAATTTCATGCTGCTTGACGCAATCATGTGGAAGAAACTTGCAAAAAACAAAAAAAAAAAAAATAAACAAAGATAAAGTGGATACATACATACATACATGCACTCTTCTATTAAAAAAGACTGTGGTATATTTTTCTCCTGCTTTGATTTCTTAGCCCATTTAACCTCTAAATTTGAAATTGAATTCTTCATTCTCAAATTCTGCTTATGACGTCATTTGCCAGTCAACTTCCAGTCATGCCTGTGTTAGCAAATGTACTTCTTACAACCCCCCTACCCCTTCCCTTAAAATAAATTCTCAGCTCGACTTGTTATAATTTTACTATGTTAAATTTCATAAAAAAAATTTACTAACTTAATATTAGCGATAAGTATATAAATTTATGTGCATTGCTTATAATTGCTTTTAATCATTATTATTTTGTAATTTGTTACAATAAACGCATAAAGACATTATTTGTTTTGTTACATAATTTTTTATATAGCGCAAAAATATAATATTAAAGAATTTATATAAAAATGAAAATGAATGATTATCAAATTTATTGCAATTGATCAATTGTTATTATTGCCGATAATATTTTTATGTCTGCCACGCTACAGTCCTTAGTTTAAATATTATTATTATTGAATTGATTATTAATTTAAATATGAAAAATACTATTAAAAAAATTAATAAATATGCGAAGTGTATATAAATGTTAATTTTTACATTTATATATTTACTGCAATATATATGAGCATAAAGTGAGTTTTATTTCAATTTTTGATTATCAATATTTTGTATGAATTTACTTGAAACTAGTTTTTTTCCGTTTAATATACTTCCGGGAGACTTTATATCGCACACATCAGACAAAATGTGAGTTTTGTTTTTGTATATAACGGTGTATAATTGTGCTTAAAATGAATAAAATAAACTTTTCCTAGACTCCATATAACTAGTAAACCTTATGTAGCTGAAGATACTTTCCTGATTATAATCCATGCAAGTTACAAGAGTATGAAATATTAGGTTATACCCGAACTTAGCTCTTCCTTAAATCTAAAATATAGTTTTCTTTATTATTAATAAATATAAATTTTAAATAAATTTAGTTATTCCCAATAAAAGTGAA
>NW_017535352.1:231713-233598 GCF_001853355.1 Bactrocera latifrons
TTGCGCAAAATATTAGTCAGTTTTGATTTTTAATACTTTTTATAGCTGTTTTTTATTTTTGCATATTTTATTTTTTTATTCCTGAGGCAAAATGTAAAACTTTGATTTTTCATTCTTTATTCTTACTACTTTCCTAACGTTTTAAAATACATTATTTATAATTGTTTCATTTCAGGTGAATATAAGGTTTTAATACCGGTTTAAATTTTTATTTACTGTAATTTATGTATTTCAGCAAAATTTTCTAGCTATCTATATTTTGTATTTTCTCTGTAACTTTTGGTATATGTATTTGGAATTTAATTTTATAAATTTTTGGTTTTTAAGTTTCATAGCTAACTATATGAAAAAATTTATACGCTGGTCGAAAGTTAATTAAAAAAAAATTCATTAGATGCTAACAATCTCATAAGCCTCAAAGACTATTTAACAAAATTGCAAATTTTATAGCTTGAAGAAATAATTTTAAAACACTATGCCCTAATATTTTACTTTCAAAAGCTGATAGTAAGAAAGTTTACTAAGAGTTAAAAAAGTTTGGTTACTTTTTCAATTAGATAAAAATTGGTTTAATTTTTAACTACTCAGTATTTTATTTATCAATGCAAATTTTGTTGTTCCAATTTTTTAAAACTAGTATGTGGTAATTGATTTTTATTAATGATTAAAAATTTTACGTTTTTATAAAAAATACTGTTTTTTCATAAAATTATAATAATATTCCTATTTTTCAATTTCATTTAAAACATTTTTTTAATTTTTTATAAATTTACCATTTTATTTTTTTAGTAATTATACAAGTGCAAAAGCTACCACTTATCAACAACCGTCATAATAATAAATAACGACCGTCTAAAATTTACTAAATTTGTCAATAATAGCATTTTGTGTCAATTGATTTACTTTATTATACTAACAATCGATTTTACAATGCCATCCATATCTATTTAAGAATGCGTATTGATTGCAATTTATACTGTCCATTAGTTGTCGTCCATTTTTTGGCAACATTCCCCCAAAACGTCTCAAGCGAATATTCGGTCAACGACTAAGAACGAAAGAAAAAGTAAAATATAATTATAAGAAGGAGAAGATAATTCGTTTAGTTATATTGAAATATCGCGCAAAAGTCTTTAGTTGGCTAAGTACCGAACTAAGCAATATATATGTATATTGGTTAGATATGACGCTGCAACGTCAATTTTCCAAAAATTCTTTTTATTATAATAAATAATTATTATATTAAATTTTTTTCTACCTTTGCTGATAACTCAAACATTGTAATTAATAAAAAAATAATATTGAAACAAATAATTTTTAAACGCATTTGAGTTTCTTGTACCAATATTATTTTTTGTAAATTCTAAAGCTTTACTCCAAAATATTTAGTTGAAACTTACCGTTATGGTAAATGTAAATTTAAGATGGTACATAACCAAAATGTAACCGATTAATGAAACAAAAACCGAAAAAAAATAAATATAAATTCTAATAGTGCTAGTAATAGAAATTAAAACAATTAAATAAAAAAAAAATACAAAAACAACAAATATTCTTAAGTTACAAAAACCCCCTCAAATTAAATGCCTTTAACATGTATTAAAATAAAATTCACCTAATGCTAAGTCCACTAAAATAAAATAAAAACAAAAGTAATTTAAATAAACATGTATGTACATACATAGAAAAAAATACCTAAAGCAAAAAATAATTAATAAAACAGAAATGAGTTTTATTTAAGTATTTAAATTAATAATGAGAAATTGAAGCGAAACAATTTGGGTTAAAAGATTAATATGCACATGTAACAGTTATGGTAAGTGTGAGTTTAAGAAAAATTATAATAACTAAAAAAATATTAATAATTTAAAAAAAGCGAAATCAG
>NW_017535352.1:234054-250843 GCF_001853355.1 Bactrocera latifrons
TTTTTATTTAAAATATTTCAATTAAAATAAATGTATCAAAATATAAAAAGACAACATATTGCATATTGAAGAAGTTCTGCGAAATTAATTTATTCACAATTTTCTAACACCCCTTGCTAGCGCTTTACTAAATTTTGCTTTACTAACGCAAGTTTTAGTAAGCAACGTTAGGTGGCAGCGCTATCGTCACCACTTGATCGTCTTCAATATGAGTGCCAAAATATTACTGTCAAATTCCATACGGTTTTGGCATTGTGCACGCATAAATAGTGCCGGTCAAATTCCATACGGTTGTGAAATTGTTCGCTTAGTCCATCCGGCGTTAAATTCATTAAAAAGCACGCAAAGTATTAGGACATTTGCAAAAACTCAGGCAGTGAAAATGGCCGATTCAGTAGGTTTGTCCAATGAGGAGGCAGCGGCATTATGCAAGCCCGCAGATGCGGCGACCAAGGTATAGTGAATATAAAGAGATAATTATAAGTATTAGTGAATAATGGGCGAATTAGCTAATTATATATGTATGTATAATTAAATATATATGTAAATATGTATTTGACCTTATATGTGCATAATTTGACTAATACGTATTATAATCTTTATAAATATCGTATATATTCGTATGGTTATGATCAATCGTCTAATGTTCTTATTAAACCATTAGAGAAAGTTTATTAATTTTGTTGTGTAAAATTTCAGGATTTCCTCTTCCAACAAACAATGTACCGCATCAAAGATCCACGCAAATCGCTGCCCTTTTACACAGGTGTGCTTGGCATGACATTGCTTGTGAAGTTGGATTTCCCGGAAGCCAAATTTTCCCTCTATTTTATGGGGTACGTACATGGGACCTCCTCTAATTATTTAATTTGCACTTGACTTGGAGTGCTTCTGATAAGATAAAAATATATGATTACGATCAATATGGTATTTTTAAAAATAATTCGTTTGTATTCATACTAATGCACATATTTACATATGTCCATACTTGTAGCTATGAAAATCCTGACGACGTGCCGAAAGATCCCTCGGAGCGTAAACGTTGGGCAATGACCCGCAAGGCAACTGTGGAGTTGACACAGTAAGTTGCACTGCTGTTTACTTGTAAATATGTATATGTATATTGAATATTTAGTGTAAGGCATTAAAATATACAAATTAACCGACTTTTTTGCAGCAATTGGGGCACGGAGAATGAAGAAAAACCAGTATATCACAATGGCAACTCTGATCCTCGTGGCTTTGGTCATATTGGCATATTGGTGCCTGATGTCTATGCTGCTTGCAAGCGGTGGGTGTGAAACAAAGGAATTAATTATTTATTATGTTAATACTATGTAATACAATTCTTATGAAAGCTTTAATTTAAATCTAAAATTTATAAAAAAAAAAGTATATATCTATATATATAGTATATTAATATTTTACGAAAGTGTTAGCTCTGTTTATATAGAATTTCGAAAGGAATTTAAAACACTTGTATCTGTACATTCTCTATTTTCAGTTTTGAAGAGCAAGGCGTTGAATTTGTAAAGAAACCCGATGACGGTCGTATGAAGGGTTTGGCCTTCATTAAGGATCCCGATGGTTATTGGATTGAGATTTTTAAAGCAAACGTTGTATGAATAATAAACGAATAATATTTACAAATAAATTATATAATAATATTTATTTGTTGGGTTTACTTAATAATATTACCATATAAATATCTATATAAAAAACACATCTGCGAAATCAGTAGTTTAATTAATGATTTATTATTTTTTTATATTTAACAACAAAAGTAAAAGTAATTAATTTTAATTTTATTTTAAAAGTATTATTTAAGAATTTTTATTATCAGAACAGAAAAAAATTACATTCATGGAAAAATTGATGCAAACTTTCAAAATAAAGAGTAAAATGGTACTAATGAATAAAAATAATATTATATAAGTTTTAGGAAGTTAACTATAATAGAAATTAAATTTTATCAAAATGACCGAATTATTACAGAGTGTAGAAAAATATGTAAATAAAAGTTAAATAATTAAANATAATTTTTTTTTTGTAGTTTTCGGAAATTTTTTTTTTCGTTGAAACATTTCTAAATGTAAAGAAACAGTTTAAAAGTTTACAAGTTTTTTCAGTTTAATTTTTCTAAATTGTCATTTGTAATGCCTTAATGCAAATATAAATTATCATTGCAAATCCAAGAAAATAAGGCGCAAAGAATAAGTGTGAAGTTTTTCGAAAGTTCAGTACAAAATTAATTGGAATTTTTAGATTAAACTTCCAAAATACACGTTCCCAACCATAGTTTAGTGAACATAACTGTATGTACTTATGTGACTGTAGAGGGTTTAAAAATATTTGAAAAAAAAAATTTTTTTTTTGACTTGAAATTTTTTTAAAATATTCGAAAATATTAAAATTTGTGCAAAATTTACTTTAGATCACTACAAATATATAAGTGCTAGGCACAAAACTTTTGAAAGTACATTCTCAAATGAGTGAAATCTATTATTTATTAATTATAACAGAATTGCATAGTCGAAAGTGAAGAGAAAATTTGCCAACAATTATAGGCTAACAACATGGTATTAACAAATTTGTAAGTTTCGAACAGAATTGTTGTTATGCGTTGTTAAAAAGGTAATGACAAATAATTAAGCCGTCAGCACAAACCAAGCCCCCTTAAATATTTCACATTGTACTATGTACATATGTATGTGTGTTACGGCTAATATTGAGCGTTATTGTATTCATAAAAATTACTGAATGAAAACCAGCTCTCTTACAAAAAGCTACAAATCGCTATTTGCACACGTGTGTATGCTTGCATAGTGCAAGTGGCGCTCGCCCTCATGCTGCTGCGGCGCTGCAGGTATGTGTGAGCTTAAAAGAGCATTTAAGATAATAATCAACTACTTATTTGCGACAAATTTTCCATTTTTCTTGTTATACTCACATGTGCCATGTATGTATGTGTRTGTATGTTTTGACCGTTTAATCTGTCACGACCTCTAATAAACACACTGACCCATGGGTGCTATCACATATACAACGAAAAACAAATAAAGGCATGTGAAAATCGGTATATGGATATGTATGTATAGATCAGTGTGTGTGTGTGTGTTCATATCCTGGAACGCCCTTATCCATCGCCAAGCCTTTCGATGTGTGCAGTTTTGTTTACCTCAATAATAAATCGCTTGTTTGCGCCTAAATATATGCCACATTAGCGGCGTCGAAGTCGAAAATGGTGTTTACTGGCGATTGTTTGCATACCGTTACAAGTTTTGTCATTTATCAAAATTATGTACAACAAAATTTGAACTTAGCCAAATTTAAATTTTCACGCAGCACTGAATTGTTTGAAAAGCCGCTGGCAGTTAACGTGTTTAAGTCCGCGTACGCGGTGGTCAAAAACTGGTACTTAAATTCGGAAAATATTGTGAAAATTGAAAAACAAATGCCAGCAGTGTATTACATAAGGTTGCATTTGTAAATGTCTAATAAGGCTGGAGATTAAATTTTTGAAATTGCAAATCGCCGCGAAACACTTAATATGGAAATCAATGAGTCATCTTTGAGCGTGTTTTACCTCAGCAAATGGTTGGCTTTGGCACCGATTTCAATACAACAAAACGCAAAAGGTGTAAACGAGATAAAACGTAGTTTAATATTCTCTATATATGCTATCGCTTTGGGCCTAATAATGGGTGTGTATTGGAAAGTGAAAAAAAAAACAAAAAAAAAAAATCTAATTAAAAAATTAGATAAATATATAAAATAAAATAAAATATATACCATATATAAAATAAAATAAAAGTACTTTATTTCTAAAAGTCAAAATTTGTTGAAATTAACATTATTGCAAACATAAGTTTACTAATTATTTCATACCAACTGTCATGTGTTTTGTAGTCATACTCTGCTACGAAGGCTTACTGTTCGATGCGAATTCTAAGGTTCCTTTGCGGTGAGTATGTATGAAAATGTCGAAATGTGTTTCAAAAATCGATAGTGTTTACTAAGAATGTCATAAAACTATAGGTAGACAGTTACGAAAATATCATATTTGAAACTTTTGTGAACAAAGTACAGAAACGAATAAAATCAACCAACAGGAAGTGATTGTTTTAAATTTCAGCGACAGATATTAAAAATGTATGCTTTTCTCCCCACTGTTTGGAGTTTCATTGAAAGCGAGTATCAGCATAAAGATTTCATATTATAGTTAACAAAATCAAATACATCTATTATCTGAATTAGTGCTTCGAAAAAAGAAATTATTTTATAATAGGTTAGTGTGAAGCCGATACCTTTTTTTCAGAAAGTGCGAAGCCAAGATATGAAGAACTAAAGTGCTCAGCCTTAACGTGAATTTGGCGTGAATAAATCATTCCCATGTATTTTTTTCACGCCAGCGAAAAAACCGTATGACTAATTTCGTGTGCATGAAGACTTGTTTTTGAATTTCGATGAAACTATGAAGAACTTTGCCATCTTTTGCGGCATCAAAAATCGTTGTTGACTTTAAACTTGAAGAGTTACTTGGGTTTCCTCGGGAAAAAATAGCGTTTTTTCAAGTTTTTACTCCTATAAAAAATAAAAGATTTTATTACATTTTTTTATTGTTACAAACATACACGATTAACAATGAAATCCTGAAATTTTTGGAAAAAAATATTTTAAACTCGGCCATTGCTATAAAAAATAAAAGATTTTATTACATTTTTTTATTGTTACAAACATACACTATTAACAACGAAATCCGGAAATTTTAGGAAAAAAATATTTTAAACTCGGCCATTGCCTAAAAATTCGTGTTTTAATCAAAACCTTAACTTAGAACTTGGACGAAGGGACGAAGGAAAAAAAGAGAAAATAGGATTTTTGGCTGACATTTTTACAAAAAAATTAATACTTGCAACCAAGTCTTTAAGAACTGCATCTCAAATACCTGTGTAAAATTTCATGAAGATCAGTTGAGTAGTTCTGGAGAAATCTTATCAACCGACTTCAAAAACACAGTTTCAAGAAAAACGCATATATAGACGGAGCACTTAACCTAGTTAGCCTCGAGCGCAGAACTTTTCAAGTCTGTATCTACGAAGCTATTACTCGGATCAACTTGAAAATATTTGTACTGGGAGCTAGAGAAATGCACCACGCTCCTAAAAAAAAGCTTCAAAATAATTAACGTCTGCTGTACATTATAAAACATTTGTAGTAATTATCGATGTGATGGAAGTAATTTTTTTTCAAATGAACCTTCCCAGGCTGAAGTTTTTGAACCAGTAAAGTCTGATGAAACCAAACCCAACTCCTCCTATACTAATGCTTACCCTTTACATAGTCCTCCGCCAGTCTTTTTTTATTTTGCCCTTTCTAGATAGCCTTTTTCCGAACATATCTTTTCTGGTTCGTTAAGAAAAATATGAAGTTTTGAGAATAAAGCATTAAAACAGTTAGAAAGGACATTAGGGCAATCAATTGACAATCATTGTAGTTTAACTCTTTCCATTGATTTCATTCATTTCATGACGGTCCCATGCTGTGGGAATCGTGCAACTTCTTCCAATATGCGTTCACATTTTCTTTGTTCTCCTTCTGAAATCCTTTTCCCATATTAGGATTTTTCGACAAACTGACAAAAAGTGGTCGAACAAAATGGTACATATTTGCTGTTTTTTAGTTATTAGTATAAATATAAAATAAATAAGTTGAAGTTTGATTACAAATGCAAAAGACTTTTTCGACTACACAATATATTTACATTTGAGTGAAATTTGTTCCCTATAGGACGTTGTTCCCTTGAGAAGTGCATGATGAGATGCTAAGAAGATGTCTAACTTGCAAAATATCGAGCCCGCCTTGACTACTCGCTCAGGTAGCTTTAAGGAAGTTTCTCAAAAGTAGTGTTTTGTTAAGGTTTAGCAAGATTCTGAAAATTGTAAAAAATATATTAAAAATCTATAAATTGCTTGACAAAACAGCTCACTTTGTTTAGATACGACCTGTTTTAATTTTTTACGGTCTTCTTTATCTTGGAAAACATGGTAAAAAATGCACCGCGAACTAGAAAATTATTATTTTTTACACGTTTTCTAACCAGTTACTATATCCAAATTTCCGTTCGATACTCCATAGAAAATTGATAAAATAAACTAATTGAATTTAACAAAGGTTTGTTTTTGCTTTAAAAAACATTTTTGGGAGTTTAAAGTAGGAGGAATTTAATTGTTTTTTTTTTTTTCAAATCACATGAAAATACAAAGGGAATATTGGTCAAAATGTCTCGCTATATTTAATATGTGGAATATGTCTTTGTAGCTTTTTATTCAAAATCAGAGTTTTATGTATTTATAATACATAACAGTTTTTGCTTTTGTTAAAATAATCATTATGCATGAACGGTCGGATCAAATTGAAAGGCGAATTTTGTCCATTTCATCTCCTTCAAAGCAATCCCCTCCCATTTGTAACGCACTTATGCCAACGAGTTTTACAGTCATCATAGCACTTGAAAAATCCTCCGTCGTGATGGCCATCAGTGCCGATTCAGCTTTTATATCCTCAATTGAGTCAAAACAGTGTCCTCGGAGTGGTGATGTGAATTTGCTGAATAGCCAGAAGTTACAGGAAGGTAAATCAGGCGAATGCGGTGGTTGCGACACGATATTAGTTGAAAATGTGGCGAAATCATCGCGAATAACTAATGCAGTATGTGATGCTGCATTATCGCACTTCTTTGTTAAATAAATTCAGATATAGTAAAAATCGAAGAATTCACTTTTCTAGACATAGATCGATTTCTTAATTATTCAATGCAACTTACCTTAATATGATTTATATATTGATTTTTTAGAATGAATTCTTCTACCTCGAGGGTTGTCACTGCGATGGACGTTACTGTTGTGGTGTTCTCCAGTTTGGCTGGCATTGGATGTGGCATGTTTAGTGTTACGCCTTCACGAGAGCTAAATTTGCGTTTAAGAAAGGTAAAGCAAATAATTACTTTATTTGAGTGTTAAAATTGTACAGGAAGAAATCACATTTACAAATTTATATTTATATATGAAAAGTACGTTTAACGGGTTTTGTCCGCAGTGGACTTCTAGTGTCCAGTTCACTGTGTCCAGTTCGAGCCAACTTAGAAGATAGGATACTAAAAACAATTCATAAATTAAAAACAATATTGACATCTCTATTAAATGTACGCTCTATTAGGCGGACAACTCCATTTACCATGCATATTGTTATTGTTTATTAAGTATAATATATTAAGCGGACAGCTCTAATAACTGGACAGAAGGGCTGGTAACCAGACATTGATAAAGCAGCCTTAAATTCGTTATTTTTTCCAATGAAATGTTTGTATTTGTATGAACATATTATATTCAAAAACGTGAAGTACAACCTCTTGTATTGTTATACCGATAAAAACGTTGTCGCCTTTATTCGTTAATAAAATTTTCACTGTTTTGAGTAATTTATTATATAAATAATAGTATAAAACGTATACGACAGCAACGCGTGGCCGGATCCCTTAGTAGATATATGAAAGAAAGTCGTTATATAATTTATAACTCAGGAACGGCTGCTTCAAGATGTCTGTAAATATTTGAGAAGGCGGCTTAGGACCAGGGGACCGACATATGATAATTTTTATCTCTTTAAGATAAAATTTAATACAATTTCTAAATGCAAAAATTAAATTTTAAATCTTAAGCTTGTGTTCAAAATTTTGTTTATGATTTCAATATAAAGATATAGAACTGTAATTTTACACAGGGGATCGCTGAGGCAAGGGGCACATGTTGGCTAAAATATTTGAAAAAGTGACCACACCCTTTAGGTTTAATGCTGAAATAACCAAACTCGCTCAAGAAAATTTCATAAGAACCCCTACCGAAAATGTGGAAATGGATGAAATCGAAAAATAACCCCGCTTTTACTTCTAAAAGCTACTAAAAGTTTGATAAATTAGTATTTAAAATCGGGTCGATACTACATCCAGTATTACTACATGTAATGATTCGTTTTTCTAACAAATCGTATGTCGAATATTTCAGCCAAGTATGAGTATTTATTATATAATTGCTTGGATTTGTATACTCTGGTTGACTTTGTGTGCTTGAAGGTATTTCCCTGGCTTCGATTCTTGCAAGTTGTAAGAGTATAACATGCTCGGTTGCACCCGAACTTAGTCCTTCCTTACCTGTTATTCATAAATACCATATTACTGATATTGAATAGTTTATAATTAAAGTACGAGTATACCTTAGGCACAGCAAGGCGTGGACGGGTCTTCTAGTTATTGAAATAACTGAATTACATACATATTTAGCAGAAATAAAAATAAAATATTCCAAACTATCAGTATCACTGATGCAATTATTATTAAGTGAATTTCTTTAAAGGAAATTTTTAAATTATTAATTCTGATCTTGACTCAGAATCTTAATGGCCCAAATATATATCCATATCCATAGATTTTCATTACACGATCAGTGTGTTAAGAAGATTTGGAACGATTATTTTTTAATTTTTATTACGAAAACGCAGTATAATTAAAATGATAAAAAAATAACAAATCAAGCTTTTTTAGCAGTTTTGAATAAACACTATTTGTATAAAAATATGTTTCACGTTTCGAAAATTTATTGTTTTAATATAGTACATACTATGTCATACCTAATATTATCTTTCAGTTCGATGCCGCCTTGCATTCATTTTCGAATTTCAAACGTGACCGGATCACAACCAGAATAATGGCCATCATACCGATGGCTATAAGCGGAGCACTAATAGGTTATTTTATATTTTAATTTTCTAAACTTTATAACTGAACAAAAAAAAAAACATATACTTTAAAGCTTTCGATATATGGACATGGGTACTACAAATAGAAATTTCGCCACACATGAATTCAAGTGAGTAATTCCGAAAAAAAAAAAAAAAAAAAATTGCTAGCTTTCTTTCTGAACAAATTTTTCAGCCGCCAATGTCAAGTGGTATATCCCGTTTTATTTACTTTACTTCGTTATGATTGGTTTCCACATTTTATTCGCCAACACGGCAATTGGACTCGGCAGACGTTTTCGCCGTTTAAATGTAATGTTGAGATGTCAATACTTGTCTGGTAAAGATAATATTAATTAATTTGAATTATTATAAAATAAACTAAAAACATGCTCGTTTACGCAGAGAGCAAGCCATATAGCTTAGTGAGAACGCAGATTAACAGCATTAAAATCATGCCTGACAAAGCGATGTCACTACACGAAAGTATAGACCGTTTGAACGCGGAGTCATTGCCCAAAGACGGTTTGGGTCAGTGAAATCGAGAACAACAAGCGAAAATTTGATTTTTGATTTTCTTCTTCACTTTTATTTAGGCAAAACACGTGTTATGTTATTGAGATCACTTGCCGAAAACCACGAATCGCTGGGTAAATGCGTACAGATATTTTCAAGGTAATTTTGTAACCATAAAATCTTATCGTTTAAATCAAACGTAATGTTGAAATGCAGGTTTTTTCATTTTAGCACCTTCGGCATAGCCGTGCTTTGCATACTTGTTTCCTGCCTGCTGCACTTGGTTGCCACTTCGTATTTTCTATTTCTAGCATTGTTAAACCCAAATGTAACCGGTTATGCGTGGGGTCAGGTGCTGTGGATTCTTTTACACATATTAAGACTGTTGTTGGTGGTTGAGCCGTGCCATATGGCAACCCTAGAAGTGAGTATTAAGTACTTACTATACTTGTATTAGATATTTTGCAATGTTGAACTTTAATACTCTTGCAACATGTTGCTATTGGGTATAATAGTTTTATTACCTAACGGTTGTTTGTATCAGCTAAAACTCACCGTTATATATACATATATATAAATGATTGATAAGGATATTGATGAGTTGAAATCCGGGTGACTGTCTGTGTGTTCGTCCATAGCCGACCACTGCAACGCCCACAAAACAACATTTATCGAAAAGCTATAAATTGCCAAAACTGAGCAGCAAATTAAAATACAAAACTGAAATTCGGTACAACAAATCACATTAAGAAGGTTTGAAAATCCTTAAAAAGTGATCGCGACCTTTCCCTCTAATATGTTTAATGTACATGTATATCTTCCCAACCATTTGCACTATATGTTTCAAATTTGCACATGCCAAAATTTCGACCCTTCTTATGATAGTGTGAAAATAGGTGAAATCGGATAATAACCCCGCCAGGTCCTCATACAACGGTTTAAATAAAAACTACTAAAAGTGCATTAAATTAATAATTAAATGGATCAGAGCCATCGAATTTTACATCCGGGATGACACAGAGGAGTTTTATAGTTACCGATGACAAAATTAGCCGAGGGAAGTCACATATTTCCGGAACTGCTCGATTAATTTCAACCAAATTTTGTAGAAAATATTACTCTGACTCTTACGCTAGGTGCACATAATTATGGTGGGGGCTTCGTCATTCTGTTCTGTCATGTCCATCCACATACCATCGTTTTACAGGCAGGGACGTCAAAAAACGTGATGCGCGTTAAAGTTGCCTAGTGCCAAACGTTTTTCACCACGAAGTTGCATGTACATATGTCAAATATTTGGAACCCAACATCGTTTGTCCGTATACTATGCCCTGACATTTACGGGTAGTATCCCTGCGGCCAATGCCGCTATTGATGAGACGATATTGCAAGGTGTACTGTATAACCACAGTATGATGTCTAGGCGTCCACCATAATCTCGCGCGATATGCGTAAGATGTTAAAATTTGTACAACTCAGAAGATCTGAGCGGCTGCCTAACATGGTTTCTTGGAGTCCGTTGCAGTTGAATTTAGTATACGGGTTTGTCTCGGATGTCCTGATACGCGAAACAGACTGTGCGAGCAACCAATAATTGCTGAGTGGTTCTCGTAGGAGGATTTGAGCGAGATGAAGTTTAGGGAAGGAGGACTGATCAGAATGGAAGTCATGCTGCCTGGTTGATCTTTTAGATAGTAGGGGTCCTTTGTTGGTTACTCTAAGGGAGTGGCGGTGAAATGCGCGAACTTGGTGCAGATTATATAGAGGCTACGTAATTTGTGATCCACTCTCGGTTTCTTTAAAGACCTCAGGAGGTCTTAAGATGAATCCATCCATTGCCTGTATTATACCTAACCGATGTGAAGTTTTGTTGGAGCCTTCTAGCGCAAACGCAGCAGAAATATTTCTCCGGTCCAGGGTTGGACTCAATGCCAGCTGAGTGAAGCTATCCTGCTGTTAGGATGGTCTAAACAGATTTATATCGTCGAAAAAATTAGCCCTTGGCCGAATAAAATCCGGGTCCATTCCGGTAACGTTAAAACGGCTTGTCTAAACCAAAAATAAAATATCCGTAGAAATTATTCAGATAGAAGCACTATACTATACAGTTGCCATATAAACTGTGCGATCGGAACCCAAGGGTTTGTATAGAAAACCTTTTCATTTGACGAGATATCCTCAAGAAATTTGACATGGATTAATATCGAAGGCAATTAGGCAAACTCCGAAGATGTCATTCAAACAGAACGTTCAAAATCAAGATAGGAATTGCTATAAAAAATAGATGGGTGTTAAAGATTTAGTGCAGCCGAAGTTAACATTTTTTTTTTGTTTTATATAAATTTAAAAAATGAATGAATTTCTCGGGCTTTGATCTTTGCAATTTGAAAAAGTATAAAATGTTTGGTCACACCATAAATTAGCTCTTTCTTATTTGTTTATTAGAATATTATGAAAATTGGATTAATTTGAATTTTTAATAAATCTTTTTAAATATATTTTTGCAGTCAAAGAAAACCATACAAATTGTTTGTGAGATCGAGCGTAAAATGCATGAGCCTGTGCTAGTTGAAGAGGTAGCCTTTGTGACATATTTATTACCTATTTTTAATAACAAAATTGTATCTTTATGATAGATTAAAAAGTTCTGGCAACAATTACTCGTTATTGATGTAGAATTTTCCGCTCTCGGGCTTTGTCGCATCAACAGAAATATACTAACGGCGGTAGGTGGCTACAAAATATTTATAATTTTAAATTTTATATTTCTTAATTTCTTTTTTTTTATTAATATGTTACATTCTTTATTTTGAATTACTGTTGAAACTTAGACATCAAGTTCATCATTTGTGAAAGGGCAAAAAAAAAAAGTAACACAATTTCTTCGTTTTTATAAATAACACTGGTATACCGGTAGTTTTGTTACTCTGGATATATTTAATATCGATTTTAGATATATGTATTTGTGTCCACAGTTCGTGAAATTAAGTTTTGTAGGACTTCGGTTTAATTTTAAATATTTATTTCCATTTTACGCTACAAGAATCAGTAAAAAAGAAAAAAAAATAACAATTAGTTTTGTTTTGAAAAAGTAAGGACAAATTTTAGTAAACAAAGAGAAATTTCGAAAACATGTGTAATATTCCAGTAAAACCCCTTTTTTGGCCTTTTCGTTCGTAATTTTACTGATAGCAATATCTTTTTAAGGACCAGCAGTAATCTGCCATCTTATAACGATCTCAGCAACCTTGATATCATTATTGAACTTCTCCATTATAATTTCCAAAATTATTCGTTAATGTAGATAGTTTTAACTTGATACTCAAATTTGCTCCTAGAGTCTGACCGTTAGCCTGCAAATTTTGCACAATTTGTTGATAATTTGGTACTTAGTGGTTACATAGGCGACTTTCGAATATCAGCACAAAATTTGTGCATGATTGCAGAACTGTCATAACCTTGTCAAAACCTGTCTCTTTCATTTCCTTGCTGTATCAAAATTTCCACTTTTCAACTTTATCATACCAAGTTGAGAAATTTTTTACAAATGTCACTAAAACAATCTCTTCCAGCGTCCAACGCTGTGAAAGAATTGTTTTATCATTGCTAACTTGTTCGCGTATTACATCTCTGAGTCTGTTTTGAGAAAATAGCTTTGGTGTTGATATTTCATCATCTTATTCGCAGCGATTGGTGTAATGTCTTAATATCTAAGTTTTTGGTGATATCAATGTTCTGAGTAGTCGTGAAAGTGAAATTTTCATTTGGTAAATCAGAACATTTTGTAAACTATAATTTTAGATATCTCCACGTTTGATTTTTAGTAAAACCTCAAAACTTTCCGCGTAATTTTCGCATATTTTCGGGAAGGAGCCTGAAGGTGGGGATCATGCGTTGTTTGTAGGCACCAAAAAGGCTCAGAAACTTCAACATGACTGGAGAAGTAAATTTTTATTACTAACAAGTTAATATTTATCAAGTTATTGGATATGCAATTTTCTTAAAAACAAGCACACATTCAATATCTTTATGAACAGTTCGTAATCTGGACACTTGACATTATCAAAATTTGCTAAGATTTCTAGGCCAGCAAAAAAACTTTGTTTTTGTAGAACTGTGCTACCTATGTAAACTGATTTTATTGATAATACTGTAAATAATACAAAAAAAGACAAAATTTATATAAAATATTCTCACACAGTTAAAGTTCCATCTGTGCTACAAAAACAAACCGTAATAATTCATTGTATAGCAAGTTTTTTTTCGTTTTATGTAATTAACTATTTTTTAAAAATTATGGATCTAATTCGGCCTGAGGGTTTGAAGTGACCTTGGGGACCAGCGGAATCATGCGTTGTAATTACCTTTCTCCAAACACGAAGTAGTGAGTCGAATTTTTTGGATATGCTTGACTTTACGAAGCAAGAGACACGATTGTTTCTTGAACACGAAAATACGGATCTCGATGATACGGTCTTATTGCGATACTTCCAGATAACCAACCAACCTTATAATATTCCATCTACTCGGTGCAGTGCCGCTAAAATCTCATCTGAATTCCGTTTTGACGGAAATGACGGACTACAAAGCATGGTACCGCAGCACAATCCAATCCTTCTTTTCCGTATCCGTAGCATTAATTAAAAAAAAAAAAAAACGAACATGATATCCAGCCAAATGAAAAAAAGTAAGTCGATTACTCACGGAGAAAAAAAGTGATTGCGGTTTGTTTTTGTAGCACAATTCTTCCGTCACCCAGTATACATACCAAATTATAAATGTTTTATATTATGGATAAACATTTTTATACGTTTTTCTCCTTTTGAAAATAATGTAACGTGAGACTTACGCGCTTAATTCATATAATATGTCCTTTCATTACTTACAGCTTAGTTCAGCTATCGCTACATATCTGGTTATACTCATACAGTTCCAAAAAGCAAGTGGTTGATGCATTATCCTGTTTTCTTGTGAATTTCGCGTATTTAGACGACTGAGAAGTAATGCCGAAAGAATGTTTAACAATGAAAATATTGTAAATTAAAAAAGAAATAGAAATATAAGTAAACAATGAATTAAAAACTATATTTTGTATATTTGTATAATGTTTATAACAAATTTATATAGTTTATTTTACAAATACATCGAAAAATCTCTGGGGCATTAGGTTAATTAGCGACTTTATGTCTCAGTATTCTTCATTTGACAAGGCCTGCACAATTTTGTTTTAAGGCAAACATTTTGAACCTTCGAAATTTCAAATTTTTACTTTTGGGCACAACTCGGTTAATTTCTGGGACATCATATTTATGTTTAAATATTTAAAACATCAAGTCTAATAATTGTTTTTTAATTTATATTTTTCCTCATAAAATAATTGTTTTCGCTTACAATATAAGAGTTATTTGAAAACTCGCATAATAATAGTTATGCGGTGAGTTTGAAATAACACAAATACACAATTGAAGAGTAAACTTTTTCTTTTGCCTTTTTATGAGCGCGATCTGTCAACCAGTTCGTTTACTAAGCAGCTGCTTGAGTCGGTGCACATCAGTGCGATTTTTACTACGGATAAAAATATCGATTATCAAAAATTTTGTATTTTTAACCAAATTTCGTGTGAGCAATCTTTGCGAATGTTGTAAAAACCAGACAGTGAATCAGTTTTATTAAAAACACAAGCCTGCAGTGGTACAAACCCTTTACAGACGATCGATAGTTCGTTCAAGATATGCCTCGTTATGGACGACCTTCGAGATCTTCAACTAACGAATATATTAAAAAAAGAGAAGGATATGGTGCTTGGAAATCATCAAGCAGGTGTTGGAGATATGGTAAGAGGGTTCAACATCTCTCGCGAGTTTCTTTCGAATGAATTTATTGGATATTTTGTGTTTGAAACGCGTTCTTGCTCGACTTGTCCCGATAAAATAATAATTAATGTGCGTTATCTATATTTGGCGGAAAAAAATGTTGTGGTATATACATAGACATAATTTTCTCTTTAAATTTTGTATTTTGGCCTTTAGTATTATGTTATCCAGTAGTCGAAATTAGTTATGTTTGAATGCAGCCGATCGCAGCCATCCCTTACTTGTTTCATATATTTTTTCATAGTTATCAGTATGGCTTTAGTATGGCCTGGAAAATTAAAACCTGACCAAATATTCACAATGCGCCAAATCTGGAAAAGAGACGAGAAAAGAGGATCGAAACATACTACTTCTTCATCGATTTCAATGCTGCTTTTGACAGCTCAAGAGGAGATGCCTTTATTCTGTTTTTTCTGAATTTCGGTATCTCCGCAAAACTTATACGGCTGGGTAAACTGAAGTTGAGTAATACCTAAAGCTCCATAAGGATCAGGAAGGACCTCTCCGAGCCGTTCGATACCAATGGAATTTTCAGGCAAGGTGAGTCCCTATCGTATGACTTCTTCAATCTACTCCTGGAGAAAATAATTCGAACTGCAGATCTGAATAGAGAAGGTACCATCTTCTACAAGAGTGTACAACTGCTGGCAGACGCCGATGATATTGATATCATTGGCCATAACAAGCGCGCCGATTTCTCCAGGTTGGACAAAGAAGCGAAGCAAATGGGTCTGGTAATGAACGAGAACAATAAGAAATATCCTATCATCAAACAGTCGTCGCACTCGTGACTTAGCTCCCGCGTCACTGTGACAGTCATAGCTTCGAAGTCGTAGATAATTTCATCTATCTTGGAAACAGCATTTATAACAACAACGACAGCCTCGAAATCCAACGCAAAATAACTCTTGCCAACAGGTGCTGCTTCGAACTGAGTACGCAATTGAGAAGTAAAGTCCTCTCAAACAAAGAGCAAATTCTACAAGTCGCTAAAATAATTAAAATATTTCAAAACTTTAAACTGAATTTAGCCTTTAATGTGAGTCTTTAATAATAGTCCGAATTCGTCACAGTTGTATGCTTAGGTAATTTTTCGTCATTTCTTAGCACAATTGTGCAAACTAACTTCACACGTAGGCTTACGCTCTATCGATCAGTCATTGTCGGGCTAGCAACGACTTAACATCACGCAGGACTATAGCGCAAAACCCAATATGCCCTACGAGAAATATTTTATGATTTTAAATGAATTTGGTGCCATGCAATTCATTTTATGTTCCAAGTCTTTTAAATATAATAGGGAATATATCCTTAAAAGAAATCACAAATTTGGATGATTCATGCTACCCTGAATTGAAAAAAAATTCATTTAAATGTTTATATCTTTTTCCCTCTACTGACATATGTGAACAAATTTTTTCAGATTTAAAATTTATTTCTTCCAAACAACGCAATAAAATTTCTTCAACCCATTTAAAAATTATTATTTTAATAAGAAATAGTCATAAAAAGATTGATATAGATAAATGTATTAGAGATATAACATTAAACAATTAGTTTAAGCTATATTTATATTATATATATAAATTATTCCCTTCATTTCGAGA
>NW_017535352.1:250848-295011 GCF_001853355.1 Bactrocera latifrons
CATGTCGAGAAACTGCAGATATTCTTATTTATCTGTTTATTATTTGCTCTGAGGTTTGAATAATCTTTTATTTATATATAGCTTTTAGTATTACTGAATATTTTCATAGGAAGTGAAAACATATTTAATTTTCAAATTTTATTGAACAATAATTTATTTTATAATTTGGCTTATAAAATTTGCTTAATTTTAATTCCAATTTCTCACTGGGCTTTTGATTCGTGCTCACCAACACAGTGACAGATCCTCTCATGCTGACCACTGGCTTAGGTATATACTTAAAACGTCAAAAAGTTGAATTTATTACATGTTTACAATGTGTCGAATGTATGATGGGTAAACAAAACACAGATTTGACAGGAAAAAGTTTAAGGTCAGCTAAAGGATATACTTTAGCAGCAATTTAATCATTTCGCACGATGCGTTTAGAACAGTAATCAGTGTCGCTGCTTGAAATTGAAATAAATTATATACAAAAAAAAGGTTAGATTTAAGCTTCAAAAACAATTTGAAATTATTTGTAATATCTAAATAATTAAATAATATTACAAAATGGAAATCAGTGAGTCATCTTTAAGTGTTTTTTACCTGAGTAAAGCCTTAGCCTTGGCTCCCCTTTCTATTAAGACGAACGAGGAAGGCGTAATGACAATAAAACGTAGCAAAGTGTTTACCGTCTACTCGATTATCTTATGTTTAACAATGGGTGCGTAAGAAAGAGGAAAAAATATAAAAAAAATTATTCCCATTACATTGCAGAATTTTTTTTTAATATAATATTTTCGATTTAGTTATAATAGTCGGCACTGGATTCAAAGGTTATTGCAAAGTTCAATATCGGTAAGTAAGGCTTTAAACTAAATTTTAACGAATTATGAAGATAAAGATGCATTCAGATTGAATTTAAAGTCCTGAACAATAATCTATGTCAAATTTCGTGAATATACCTTAACTTAGATTTGAGTAGAGTCAGACAGGTATGACAGCTACATATGTATATGCTATTGCAGTGCGATCTCAAAAAATTTTGCGGAGATTGTACCGTTGCCTTTGAAAATAGTCCATGCCAAATTTCGTGAATACGAGGTTTTTCAATAAGTTTTTTCGTTGTGGTGGTACACTCTACATATGAACGTATGTGAAGTTTCATTTCAATCTGCCAATTTATTCTTTGTTTACAAGCCATTTAGTGTCGCTGTGTCAACGAATTTTTTTTACAATGGAAAAAATTGAATATCGTACAGTGATAAAATTATTCTTATGGAAGGTGTGGCACCAAAAGAAATTCACGAACGAATGTTAAAAGTGTGTAATGATAGTTGACCTACAATTAGAACGGTAAAAAGATGAGTTGCTGAATTTAAACGTGGTCGTACTAGCCTTGGAGACGATCCGCGTGAAGGACGTCCAAAAATCGCATCAACACCAGAAATCATAGCATATTCTGTACGGTTTTAAAAGATCGTCGATTGACGGAGAGAGATTTAGTAGAGACTGTACACATCTCATTTGGCAGTGTGAGCCATATTTTAAGTGAAATTTTGGGTTTTAGAAAGCTGTGTGCACATTGGGTGCCGTATTCGTTAACAATGGAACAAAAGCACATTCGAATGCGACTTTCAGCAATATTTGAAACGTTTTAAAAAGAATAAAATGGATTTTGTGCGTCGATTCATCACTATGGATGAGACCATGATCCTGAATCAAAATAGGAGGGTAAAGAGTGTTCTGAACCTGGTTGTTCGGCTTCGAAACGAGTTCGTGTCCCGAAATCGACCAAGAAGGTTGTGGCATACGTTTTTTTGGGATGCGTAAGGAATTTTGTTTGTGGATTACTTGCAAACTGGTAAAGTAATTAATTCTGAATGTAATTGGAACCATTTGGACCAGGTGAAGGAAAAAATTCGTAAAAAAAATACCCAGTTTGCAGAAGAAAAAAAATTTTTCATCAGGACAATGCACCGTATTACAATATCATTTTGAGAATGAAATATTTCTTTTAAAAGTTTACCAAAATGGAAAATATGTGATATAAACTTAACACAAAGGGCGAGTAGTTCCTGATAAATAGCATTTCACCTTAAAAAAAAAGCGGTGCCACGTCCATACCCCAATTTGTACTTCGCTCTCATGAAGTTTTTTCGTATGAACTTGGATTTACAATTTATTGTCGCATTTACAATATTGAGTTACCGCGGTTTCAGTAGTATCAGTAATATAACCAGTATATGGAGAGGTGCATGATTACTATGCGATTTCAGTTATTTTCACCACATCAACAGGACTCGTCCACAAAAAGTTTAATTGATATAATAGATCAGTTAAAAAGTCCTCGGCCTGCCATACCAAAACACATTTTTTTCGCAAAATTTGTTTTTATTTTATTCAGTGGTGATACACTGATCACCGACTTGGCTTGAAAATGGGCCTCAGTTTCGGCGATCACCTAATTATTCTACCCAGCGAACGTTCTTATGAGATCTGAGAACAGCAAATATTCGAAGAGAATCAGATCTGGAGAATATGGTGGATGCGGAAGCAATTAAAGACCAATTAATTTATTTTTGCTACTTTGCACCGACTTTTGAGCCGGTCTAGGTTAGCATTTTCTTTTTCTTGAAATGCGGTAATTTTTCGGCGATTTCGTCCTTCAAATCAAAACTGAGCTCGGTTCAAATCGGTTCAAAGGATACTTCGTTAACCTGTCTCTAATACGAATAGACTATATAAGTGTTACGGTGATCGTGTTTAGTTGAAATATGCGCCGTTTCGTTTGATAATCTGTTTCCATCTAGACGGCAACTTTCCTTATTTACGAAGAACTTGGACAGCCACTTTTCACAAGCCTCTTTGAGTTCAGTTTTACACCAACATGGGCGTTGCGATAAAACCTCCCATCAGAGCTATCGTAGCGGGTAGAACACTACACCCTTCCTGTTGGCCAATTCTGGACACTTCTGGTCAATCGCCTGCTGCAAGCGGTCCAGTTGTTCGCAATAGATGGTAGAATTAAGCGTCTGGCCATATGGGAACAGCTCATAGTAAATGGTTCCCTTCCAATCCATTTGATCAATTTTTCGTCGCCAGTCACCATCCACTCTAAAATGGGTCGAGTTCGTACCGTCTCAGCAGAATATCGCATTCGTTGATTCGGTCCAGAAAGTTTTTTTGCGTCCAATCATGCAGCACCCAAACATCAAGCTGTTTTATGTATGGTTTAATATGGTTTGGTGACTAATTTTCATCGTCTGGGCGATGTCACGAGATGCCACATGTCGGTCTAACTCAATGTTTTCCATGATTCGATAGGTATTCGTCGTTACAGGTCTTCCGCCGCCTAACTTATCCATGGTGTCGTTTTCAACCGCACTGAATCTCCGAAACCATTTCTCTGCAGTTCGAAGTGATAGAGTAGCATCCCCCAAAACACCATTAATCTCACGGAATGTTTCTCTAGCGGATCCGCCTTTAACGAAGAAAAACTTTAAAATAGAGTGAATTTCGGCATTGAACTCTATGTTTATATGTCTATAACTGTTGAACGCAATTTCCAAAGTAATCATGCATAGCGTCGTTTTGTAGTTTATGTCAAAACCTTTCAAAGATCTATAGTATTGCCAGATACGAGCTCTGTAAAAGGCGAAAGGGAGATATTTGACAATATTATATATCGGAAATCGATTGGTGCCGTCATCCAGATCGATTTTATTATACACTATGTATAAAAAAGGTAATCCATTTCGAGCTTCCATAATTGAAAACAAGTAAGGAAGAGCTAAGTTCGGGTGTCACCGAACATTTTATACTCTCGCATGATAAAGTGATAATAGAGATTTCATTATCCGTCATTTACATAATTTTTTATTTTGCTGTAAAATKAATTAGATTAGATCAATTTGTGTACTTTGAGTATTGAATTGTAYTTTCATTTATTTTAATTGTATTGAAAAGTTATAGTCCGATCACGACAATTTTTCCACAAGGGATACCTCAGCTCAAATACCGTATTTGTGTAAAGTTTAATTCCGCTATCATCATTGGTTCCTAATGTATATATTATACAGAGAAGGCATTAGATGGAATTCAAAATAGCGTTATATTGGAAGAAAGCGTGGTTGTGAACCGATTTCACCCATAAAAAAGCCTGGGTGGAGCTTCCTTCTGCCATTTCTTCCGTAAAATTTAGTGTTTCTGACGTTTTTTGTTAGTCGGTTAACGCACTTTTAGTGATTTTCAACATAACCTTTGTATGGGAGGTGGGCGTGGCTATTATCCGATTTCTTCTATGTTTGATCTGCATATGGAAATGACTGAATGAAACAACTCTGTAGAGTTTGGTTGACATAGCTATAGTAGTTTCCGAGATATGTACAAAAAACTTAGTATGGGGCGGGGCCACGCCCTATTTTCCAAAAGAAGTAAGTCCAAATATGCCCCCCCCTAATGCGATCCTTTGTGCCAAATTTCAGTTATCTTTATTTATGGCTTAGTTATGACAGTTAGAATGGTTTTCGCCATTTTGTGGGCGTGGCAGTGGACCGATTTTGCCCATCTTCGAACTTAACTTATGGAGCCAAGAAATACGTGTATCAAGTTTCATCATGATATCTCAACTTTTACTCAAGTTACAGCTTGCACGGATGGACGGACAGACAGCCACCCGGATTTCAACTTTACTCATCACCCTGATCACTTTGGTATATATAACCCTATAGCTGACTCTTTTAGTTTTAGGACTTACAAGCAACCGTTATGTGAACAAAACTATAATACTCTCCTTAGCAACTTTGTTGCGAGAGTATAAAAATATAAGTTTCTTATAGTTTATAACTCTGTCTCTATTTCACTACATTCTAGGTACCAGAAAAAACTGTTATGCTCTGTTGCAAATATTTTATGAGAGTGTAAAATATTGTTATTATAAACTATCCTATCACTCAAGTTGAATCAAACTCCACATAGAGTGAAAAATTGGTTAAACTCGGTCTTCCACTTCCAATTCCTGTTGAGCAAAGATAGAAAATAAATCACATACACCACAATAGCAGTCTTCATATAGTATATTGTATTTCCTGTTTTAAAAATTAATAATGCATTTACTGTTACTAATTATGTGTCGTAAAATTTCCAGTGTGAGTTCGGGTACCCTACAAGTGGTCACAGCAATGGATGTGGGCATGGTGGCGCTGACATGCATTGCTGGCATCGGCTGCGGTCTTTGCAGTGTAAAGCCTACACAACAGCTCAATATGCGTTTAAGAAAGGTATTTCATGATATCTAAAACTTTTTATTTTTCTATCCCTAAATATTAGTTTAATTCAGAAAAGTCGTTAAAATACTAATGTTTACTCAATTTGAAAAAAAAATATTTGATGTTGAAATTAATTTAGAATTTACAACTTAAATTTAAATTATAAACAAAAAATGTCATAAATAATTTGAAACCAAATTTCTTACAGCTGGACGAATCTCTGCATTTATTTATGAATGTCGAAAATAATCGCTTTATACCTATAATGTTGGCCATAGTCACACCTACATTATTTGGAGCAATTATAAGTTGCGTCAATTTAATTTTTTATAGATATTTTAAATTTATAAATCGATATTTATAGGTTTCGATTATTTCGGGTGGATGCAGGTTATGTCGAAACATGTTCTTGGTAAGCTTTTTCGCAAAAGAACAATTTGCGGCACCTTTTAACTCTTTTCTTGCAGCTGCTACTTTAAATTGGTATATACCATTTTATGTGATTTATTTGGTGCTAATTGGAAGTCACATTTTATATGCCAATAATGTTCTAGGGCTTGCGAGACGTTTTCGTCGTTTGAATAAGATATTGAAACACAATTTTTTGTTGGGTAAGAAAATATTCATACTAAATATTTATATACTTCATTTATTTGTAAAATTGTTTTCACATTAAAGTATATCATGAAAACCTAACAAAGCAGGTATATATTGCAAATTAGAAGCGTACAAAAGAAATATTAAATTTTCCGCTTTAGAGCGAAAATTCGTTTTTACAGCGATTCACCATTTATTCTTTTCGCTTTCTTTCAGCGCCACTTATTATACTATATAATTTATTTTTGATTTTAATAACTTAAGACTATTTTAACTAGTTTATTCGATTCGCTATTTTTTTCTAAACATAGAGAGCAATTAAGCAGCTTTGATTGGCGTGTCGTCGCCTTTATTATTTCTACAGTGTAATAGTACTAATATATGAATCTAAAATATAATAGCTTTATAAATTAGCAGGGAAGGATATCTGATTCAATATTCTGGCGTGTAAACCATTTCAAAACTACAATTTGTAGAGGTCTTCCTTTCCTCTGCTCTTCCTTGCGGGTACTGCATTGAATACTTTTAGACCTGGAGTGTTTTCATACATTCGGTTGACATGACCTAGCCAGCGTAACCGCTGTCTCGTTGAACTATGTCAATGTCATCGTATATATCGTACTCGACTGCGGTATTCGCCGTTCCCAATGTGCAACGTACCATAAATCTTCCGCAGAACCTTTCTCTCGAAAACCCGTAGCACCGACTAATCAGATTTTGTCATCGTCCATGCCTCTGCAACATATAGAAGGACGGAGACGATGCGTAACTTGCAGAATTTGGTCGTTGTTCGTCGAGAGAGGACTTTACTTTTCAATCGCTTGCCCAGTCCGAAGTAGCACCTGTTGGCAAGAGTTGTTCTGCGTTCGATTTCAGGCTGACGTTGTTGTTGGTGTTAACTCAGGTTCCAAGATAGACGAAACTATACGCGACTTCGAAATTAAAACTGTCAACAGTGATATGGGAGTCAAGTCGCGAGCGCATGTCCACAGTCTGGCTAAAACAGTTGAGCCAATGTTATCAATATCAACGGCGTCCGCCAGCAGCTGTATACTCTTACAGAAGATTGCACCTTCTCTATTCAGATCGGCAGCTCGAATTATTTTCTCCATAAATAGATTTAAGAAGTCGCACGGTAGGAAGTCGGCTTGTCTGAAACCTCGTTTGGTATCGAACGGCTCAGAGAGGTCTTTCCCGATCTTGAAGGATCTTTTGGTATTGCCCTGGGGGGAATGTTTCATTTTCACATTAGCTCGCCTTCAAACAAGTGATTTCTGGCTACCCAGAGAATACTGCTCCTTTTTCTAATTTACAGACTCATAATATCTACCGACAATTATTGCTCTTACCTTGTTTACTTAATGAAAGTTTTCCATTGTCATTCATTATACGCTCTCACAGATGAAAAACACTATAATAAGATGAAGACTTGGGTTAATAATTTATCATCTGATGTGGAAGTTCCATCACACCGCGAGTTTAAATGCCTGAGAAATCATCATTGTAAGTGAAACTTTATAGTATATGTATGTGTACATGTATCTAATATATTTATATATTATTTATACTATAAATGTATAGTATATATATATATATAGTAAACTAATATACATATTTATATATTATTTATACTATAAATGTGAAAACACTACGGAAATTGTTCTGTAAGACTCRCTCCTTTCTATTTCTAGCGAAACCAACAGTTGAGTTGTTGAGATTACTGGTCGATACTTATGAATCATTGTACAAGTGTGTAGAAATATTTTCCAAGTAAGCTCATAAGCATAGCATCTAACAAAAATTCCATTGATAATTTGGTTTTACTCAGTGAATATTTGTTTTACAAAAAAGTGGCTCACGGTTTGGGACATTCATGTAAAAAATAGAAAAATTATTACACTTTATGCATCCTTTCTATTTCTCTTTCTCTCGCATTCTCTCTCTATAAATAAAGGCTGTCCCAAAATTAACGCAAGATTTAAATTTGCCGTCATTTCTGTAGTAAAGATTAGTCATTTCAATTTTCGACAAACGAGTGGGTATGTGTATGGAAAGCCATGGAAGCCATTTGTCCGATATGTTATTCCATAAATAACCTTTTGGTAATTACTTTATTAATTTCTAAAAACTATTGAATTTCAACCTTGCGTTAATTTTGGGACACCCTTTCTGTTATAATTCCTCGTTATGATTTTGGTTATTTTTAATTGACATGAAAAACTGAAGTTCCCGTTAATTAAAGAATTTATTTTTTATTTCTATAAGGGGACCATAATTATAATTAACAATTCATGAAAATAGTGTGAAAAAGAACAAACATTTCCTCTAATTATTATTTTTTAATAAAATCGAAAATGCGTTATCCGATTCAATCAGCACCTTCGGTTTTGCTGTGCTTTGCAACCTGATCTCCTGCATGCTACATATCGTCATCACAACACATTTCCTGATAATAGCTTTCAGAGAATTTTCTATAACTATTCGGACTTACTGTCAGATGATGTGGCTTATGCTGCATATATTCAGATTACTATTGGTGGTAGAAGCTTGTCACAAGGCGACCGTAGAGGTGAGTAGCAATATTTCGAGTCTATATAAAAACAATATTAAACAATTTGTATTTACTTATTTGATAATATTAATATTAAAATTATTGATAATATTAAATTAAAATTTATTTTCGTGCAAAGTCAAAGGAAACCACACATATCGTTAGCGAAATCAAGCGCACAACTGTAGAGCTTTCACTATCCGCTGAGGTGACTAATTTCGTACCATTACTTTAAATGGCAAATTTTATTATAACTATAGTTTTACTGGCAGTTTCAAAAATTTTGGAAACATTTACATACTTACGATGTAAGAATTTCAGTTTTGGGGATCTGTGACATCAATAGAACGATATTGACAGCGGTGAGTAATAACTACAAGTAAAAGGTCAAACATGATCCATCAGCTATTGATTTTGCAAGAAATAATATTCCACATTAAATAATATGGCAACAACTGCACTAAATGAAACTCGATTTAGATAAAAATATTATCTCACTTCTATTGTCTTTTGAGTATTGATGTTTTTCGACATGAAGGGAATTCTCCTAAAATTTAATCTGCCTCCTCCGCACGCCAATGCCCAAAATTTTTTACATAAGGGCGACTGTTATGAAATAATCTACATAAATACATATATCCCAGACTTTAATTTCATTTTTATAACAAATAAAGGGTTTAATAATGCGCTACAATATCTCACAAAGTTTACTGGCTAAAAACGTGCTTACCTTTCATATTTTTATACTCTTGCAACCTTTTGCTACTAGTATAATAGTTTTGTACACTTAACTGTTGTATAGTTAGTTTACAGGTTCCTTAGTAAAAAAAAAAAACATTCGTTATGTTTGGCACAAAGGATTGCAGTAGCAAGGGGGTGCTTCCTGGGCATACAAGTTTGAAAAAGGGCGCGTGACCTGGCCCTAAGTTGATTGTACATATTGCCTAAACTAATAAAGCCAAAATAACCACATTCGCCCAACACACTCGCCGACAGTGTTAAAACGAATGAATTCGGAAGATAATCCCGATTACTCCATATATAACAGCACTATTAAAAACTACGCAAATAAATTAATAACTAATTACCCCAGAGATATTAAATTTTACCTCCGAGCCGGAATGAGCGGGCTTTATAGGAGCTGGTGTGAAACCGCCCACTTTTTGGTGAAACCGCATATCTCGGGATCCGACCAACCGATTTCGACAAAATTTAGTACACGTACGTCTTCCCATACGCCTATTTCCCATAAAACACAATTTTAAGTTCCAGTTATTATTTCACTTTTCCAGTGATACCATGATACTTCTCTGACAGTATGTGTGTAGAAAATGGGTTGAATCGGGCTAATACTTCCCTGAGCACTCATATGCCTAATATAAAGTTTTTCGAATTTCCGGGTGACTTTGTACCGCATATATCGGCCAATATGTGAGTTATCTCAATGAAACCAAGAAAAAACGGTAACTTCGGCTGCACCGAAGCTATTATACCGTTCACAGGTGCCTTTCTTTCAGTAACTGTGTGCCCAGTTTGTATGGAAGCTATTTGCTATAGTAATCCGATCTGAACAATTTTTTCGGAGATTACATTGTTGCCTTAGAAAATAATCTATACCAAATTTCGTAAATATATCTTGTCAAATGTAAATGTTTTCCATACCAGCCAACTTTTGTGAAGATACATGGGCAAATGTGAAAGTTTTCCATACCAAAACTTGATTCCGATCGTTCAGTTTATATGTCAGCCAAAAGCTATAGTGGTCCGATATCGGCAGTTCCGACAAATGAGCAGCTTCTTGAAGAGAGAATGACGTTTATAAAAATCGTATATATACAGACAGACCGACAGACGGACATGGCTAAATCGACTCAGCTCAACATACTGATCATTTATATATATGTATATATATGTACGTTATAGGGTCTCCGACGCTTCCTTCTGGGTGTTTCAAACATCGTGACAAACTTAATATACCCAGTTCAGGGTACAATGAGAGAGCGTGCCTTACTCATAACAGTGTAACTTTGTTCCTAAAATATATACATTTTAGTGAAAACTTGACCTATCCCCTATGTATATAACTAATATCACGATTTTCGAACATCCGGCTGATTTTACTATGTGTATATGATTGTTTTTTTTAGTATGTGGCATGTTAATAGTCATTGGTATTGGGAAGAATAGAAAAAAATCGGGTCGATACTGCCTCAACTTCCATATGCTAATGATTTTAGTTTTTTTAACCAATCTTATGTGCCTGTCAGTATAAGAGTTATGCAATATATAGTATATGTATATATAAAATAGCTTGGATTTTGATCCTCTGGTTAACGTTTTACACCTTAAAGTATTTCCTTGTCTTTCATTCTTGCAAGTTGCAGTTCGGCTCAGGTATTGCTACATATCTTTTTATTATATTACAATTCCAAAATACCAGAGGCTAAGAAATCTGAATAGACAGAAACTCTACCTGTACGTGTATATTTGAAGATGTTTAAATAAGCTAAGCTTCCTCCTACCGGTCCAATCTACTCGGAAAAAGCTGGCGCATCCTAATACAACACACCACACCTCAGAACTCCACCACTCACCAAGAACAGCAACAAAAGGGTCACCATACCAAACTTGAGGGCATCACAACACTTCTTTGTGACGGATGGGTTTATCGCACCCAGCTCATTCGATTACTCAGCAATTCGACGCGCTACTCCTTCGTATTACGAGTCATCACGCACGCTTATTTTTCGTTTGTACACAGATGCAACAGGAATTATATTTTTTCGACATGACAGCATTTATGCGCGTTACGATTATCAGTTTCAACACGTTTCCAGTGATCCTGCATGACAAATATATATTTACACTTATAAAGTTGATCATTAACTGAAAATGGTTAATAAAAATTAAATTAATTTAACTCTGCTTCTAAAATATGCCAGCTTTTTATTTTGTCTTATAGCAAATCAAATGTTAATTTTACAACAGGACACATCCTTACCAATTAAGTGGGTATCTAGTTAAACAAAGGACAATTAAAAAAAAAAAAATGTGAAAATAATAACAAAGTCCCGGAAATGGCAAAACTTTTGGGATACTAATGATTAATAATGTTTTATAGAAAAAGCCCAATTTCGAACTTCTTCGAAGATCCGATATATAGTTCTTGGAAATGGTAAAAATAGCATTTTTTTAATAATTTTTTTCTCAAACTATTAACTAGAAATTCTGCAATTTTTGGAAGAAAAAAAATTTAAACACGACGGTGCCGGATTAAACTAGTGCAGGGCCTATAGCATATTCTGTCAGGGGCCCTTAGTTTGCTATATGTTCTGAAGTTTAGGGTACTAAATAAAAGAAAATTGTTACAAAAAAAAAAAAAACTTTTCTGGATTTATTATAGGCCAATTTAGAGATAATACTTTCAGTATTGACTTCTTTAAGCAAGTCATGCTCTATATTCAACAAAGAGAAATGATTAATACGTTCTTTGCCCATCGTGATCCTAAATTAATTTTTAATACGTTTTAATGTTGTAAAAGAATGTTCGCCACTGCAAAGTGATCATGAGAGATAAGTTAATTTGCAAAGCAATTTCTAAGTTTGGGAAACACGATTTTAAAGAATTACTTAATAAAAGTTTATTATATTGCTGTTGCAGAGGCTCCTGTTTGTTGCTGTCAATAACAGTAGCCACATCTGTTTTCAGCAGCTCTGCGAACTGCACTAATTCGCCGCCTAGGCTGTTCTCCAAATCATCTTCGCAAGCACTGACCATACGAGAGGATTTTTCCAAAAATCTCTTTTGTTGTTAAAGATTTTAGCTGTCGAAATACTTCAAAAACACTAGTACATTTATGATATGCTTTCATTCGTTTAGTTATAGCAGACAGTACGTTATAAATAATGACAATAAACACCTCAAATTCGAAACGTTGTTCGGGTGTTTGATTTTCAACAAAGTCGTCGAGTGTAGTAGAGCCGCTGAAATGGTCGTACTTTATATTTCACTTGATTCGTCGTGATGGCTGTTGCTGATATTCTTTACAGTAAGTCGGACCTTTGACTCTTGCCTCAATAGCTGAAAAAGTAGATCGCATTGCTTAGACGTAGCCATATAACGACTTATAAAGGGCGTATCCCTTTATTAAGGTCTTGATCAGACGACTGCAGCGAACCACAAGTCGCTTGCAAGCGTTCTAGGACTTCGTTCCACGTAATTGTCATTATTCCCGTTTTTAACTTATTCATCGTTGAAAATAATTCGTAAGATTTATTACGGCACTCCGCTTTTTGATCCACGTTATTGAAAATGTCTTCCAATACTTGCTTAATAGTGATAAAACCACATAAAAGTGTCTTCGTAACATCAGCTCGGGCTACCGATAGCAAGGCGGAAACAAATTTATAGAAGTTTTCTATGAAATCGAAGAAATGTAATGCTCCGTATAGCAGTCTGCAGCGCATAGATACTAGCTTAAATATATTTCTTATAATATTTATATTTAAAAAGTGGAACATTAAAGTTAAGAAAGTCGTAAAATACCTACTTATTTCTGGGCATTTTTTTATAACAGCTGAATATGAAAAAAAATACTTCACCCACATCTTTAAAACTTGTAACTCAAAGACCTGTGTAAAATTTCGTGAAGATCAGCCGAGCAGTTCTCTAGAAATCTTGCCAAAAGACTTCAAACACATAGTCTCGAGAAAAACGCTTTAAAGGCGGCGCACTTAGTCTAGCTAGCCTCGAGCGCAGAAGTTTTCAAGTCTGTATCTATGAAGCTATTAGTCGGATCAACTTGAAAATTTAGGAAAATATTTTATAGGTGTTGTAGAATTTAATAACATAAAAAAAAACGATTTTTTTTAACCCGTAAACGCATGTTACCCCTTTGGAACAATTGGATTTACAGACTAGGCATTTCATTCGTTTGTCTACGTTTTATTTCAAAACTCTGAAAAAACACAATTAGGGGACAAAAAAATAATTTAATGAGACTCTATGAAACCCCTAATTATTCCACTACTACCCGTAACATAAACCTTCATATTGGAACACCACTTTAATGGTGTTAAATTTATAAATATGTTTGTACATGCAGCACACATACAGTCATGTAAAAAATAACAGGGACACATGGCGGTATTTCGTAAAAATGCAAAGAAAACGAATATTTTCATTAAGTTTGAAATTGTGTTTTTATTTCTAAATAGGTTTATGTTTTTACCACCATAAGAATATTAGAGAAAATAACTCGAATTCAATTCAAAGAAGAAAAAAATTAATTATTTTAATAGCTTTACCCAAATTATGTTGTGAAAAAAATAGGGACAATTGCAGTTAAAAAAAAAAATGTTCAATTCATTTTTTTTACAAAATTCTTTTGACTTTTAGAATTTGATTTTTCAATACTTCGTTTCAAATCCTTTATTTTGAATGACAGCCAGACATCGGCGAGGTAATGAGTCAACTAATTTTTGGCACGTGGCCCGCGGATTAGCTTTCCACGCTGCTTGTATCAGTAGCCAAAGTGCGTCATTGTTTGTTGCTTTTTTACTCTTCAAAGCTACTTTTACTTGTTGCCACAAGTTCTCGATGGGATTTAAGTCCGGTGATTGAGCAGGCCAGCTTAACACGTTTATATTGTTATCTGAGGACCATTTTTTTGCTAGCTTCGATGTGTGTTTTGAGTCGTTGTCTTGCTGGAACACTCATCGAAGGGGCATGTTTTCCTCAGCATAAGGCACCATAACCACATTTAATATATTTCAATAAGTCACCGCTGTCCTTAATTCGATATATTGGACCAACTCCTTGGTAAGAGAGAGAGAGAATCATCCCCACACCATAATTGATCCTCCTCCGTGTTTTACAGTTTTAACTGTATATTGCGGGTTAAAAGCTGTGTTCACTGGCTTGCGCACATGTTGAGTACCGCAGTCGGGGTGAAAAAGATTGCATTTGGTCTCATCTGACCACAGGATATGCGCCATTTCTCCACTGGCCACTTGACGTGATCATTAGCAAAATGTAACCTTTTAATCACATTTGGTTTGGACAGAAAAGGCACTTTTCTTGGTCTCCTTGCTTTTAAATTTTTATTAGTTAGCCATTTACGAATGGTAGAAGTGTCGACGTCCAAAGAAAATTCCTTTTTAAGTTCACTAGAGGATGCAAATGGGTCCTTTTTTAAAAATCGCATTATATTCCTTTTCCGGTATGAAAATCCTTGATTGTGGAGGTGTTTTATTTGCTTACGCAGCTCAGCGCTGCAGTGTTGTCCTCTGCCCATTTTAAATTACTAAATTAAATTACCTTTTTCAGTTTATGATTATATAAATTCTCATATACAATACCTTTATTGCTTAAAAATTTTTAAGCATCCCAATATTTCAAAACTAGCACCAATTTAATATTCCCGTCCCTAGTATTTCGCACACTCAAAAACGATCTTACTTCACAAAATGATCAACAGCTGCGAAACGACGCAAAATATTTTTTCTTTGATAACGGTTCTTTACTTCACTGACATCCCAGCAAACAATTGCATGTTACATTTTTGATAATTTTTTTAAAATGAATCAGATTTTATTTTTTACCTATTTTCAAGCAAGTGTCCCTATTATCTTTCACATGACTGTATGTATATAGTACATACATATGCATACACGAGGTTGTTAACACAATTTATTAAACAAGTGATCAACACATATCTGCAAACAAAATTCCCCACTCTACATGCAAACAACAACAATCAACTGTCTATAAACTTATTTATTCTTCCATTACAGGGTCCGGCACTCGAAGTGCCAATTAGAAAAGCCATAAATTCGGTTTGGAAAATTATTTTTATTTATTTTAAAGTACAAAATGTGTGAAAATAATCATAAATTCAGGACCAATTCACTTTTTCTCGATGTAACCAACTTTTGCCTTAACTATGGCCTTGAGACGGTCAAAAAACGAATCGCAAGCTGCCCGAATGTGACTTGCCGGTATTTTGGCCCACTCACGGACCATGGCTTTCTTCAACATCTCGAGACTGGTGTATTTTTTACTGCGGACCGTGCTCTCCAAAATGGCTCAAAAAGAATAAGCCATTGAATTTACATCTGGTTAATTCGTGAGCCATTGTGTGGTCGTAATAAAGTTCGGAAAGTTGTTTTTCAGCCATTCTATATTCACTCGCGCTTTGTGAGATGGTGCTGAGTCTTGTTGAAACGTCCATGGTTTGCGACCGAAATGTTTGTTTGCCCACGACTTCAAAGCAGCCTCAAGAACATTTTTCCGATAATATGTCGCATTTACTTTGACGCCAGGCTCGATGAAAATAATTGGAGAGCGCCCATCTGCGGTGACAGCGGCCCAAACCATTATTTGTGGCGGGTGCTGCCTCCTGGTGGCCAACCAATGACTTCTTTTCTCGTATGATTCTCGTATGAACGGTCGGTCAAGTAAACGCTATCGTTTTGAGAGTTTACGAATTGCTCAGTTGGAAAAAATCGTTTCGTCAGAAAACACAATGTTCGGAATTTGACCACTTTCGGCCAAGCAAAGCAACTGCTTTGGGCCTTTTGGAACTTGTAAGGTTTGACCTTGAGCTTAGTTTTCAATATGCGTCGGATGCTGCGATCGGATATCTTCATTTCTTTAGACATTTGATTGGCACTTCGTCGTGGATTTCGCTGAAGTCGCTTCTTCACTTTCAGAACCATCTCACGTGACGTTGCAGTCTTTTGATGACCACCACCATGGCGTTTTGCGATGCTACCAGTATCAGTGTAACGAGTGATGGTGCGATAAACAAAAACTTTATTCACATTAAGGTGTTTGAACTCACGAACAATTGCTGGCTGTAATTTTCCAGCTAAATATAAAGCAATAACACTATTAAGTTTGAATCCCATCGCTGATAACTTATTTTTGCGTTCACTTTTGGCAAAACGCTTTTGTAGACTTGTGAACAATACTCTGAACTGTCATTAAGCAAATTTATAAACAGCTGATTCCAGTGCGACAGCTGCGCGAACGCTCAAAAGTTGGTTACACAGCGAGTGTCGGACCCTGTATACACAAACAATTAGCAATAAAGAATTGCTTGCGCCTAAATATATGCTACATTCGCGGGAGTAGCCCTGCTACTGTTGTTTACTTTCACTTATTCGCATACGCGCACACACCCACACACACGCGCCCATACATGCATAGCGCTGTCATACATTGTGCTTTGATGACGCTATCTGCAAGCGCTGCCAATTGCTCGCTTTCAATCGTTTCTTCACTGCCCACGTGCTGCAATTTAAATTCATTCAGTTTTCAATTTGACAGCCCACCTATTGGTGGTGTTCGTAGCGCATACAAAAATTGTTTTATAACCATAATATTGGCAGCGCCATTTTATAGCCAACCGTTTGACAATTTAATTATGCATATAATTAGCTGGAAACAGATTTCAGTGCGCACTTTATAGTCACGAACTCTAATGATTATTTACAATTTAAACGATAAGAGTGTAAATAGCATTTAGAAGTGTTTACAACCAGGTGAAGGCAAACTGTTGAATGCAGGGTTGAATTCAGGGGGTTCATTATAAAAAGAGGATATAATTTATGTTAATATTAAAAGAATTGATGGCATAATAATTTGTTAGTACATTTGCATTTCTTCTTTTTTATTGGGGTAGACACCGCATACGCGGCTATAGCGGAGTTTACAACAACGCGCCACTCGTTCTTATTTTTCGCCATTTAGAGACTCCAAGAGTAACCAGATCCTTTTCGTTCATTCGGACGACATAACCTAGCCAGCGTAGCCGCTGTTTCTTAATTTGTTGAACCATGTCAGTGTCGTCGTATAACTCGTACAGCTCATCATTCCTTCGAATGCGATTCTTGCCGTTGGCAATGTGCAAAGGACCATAAATCTTCCGCAGAACATTTCTCTCGAAAACTTTTAACGCCGGCTCATCAAATGTTGTCATCGTCCAAGCCTCAGCACCATTAATAGGACGGGAATAATGAGTGATCTATAGAGTTTGGTCTTTGTTAGTCAAGCGAGGACTTTACATTTGCATATAGTAGAAAGAAAAGTAATTTAAAGTAAAGTTGAAGTAGAGGTCGGCTTAACATATGCTTTAATGTGTACGCCTTGTTACTATATGGGAGGTTTTCAAGTCTACTTAAAATAAAATTTACTCTTAACAACTTTTGTGTCTTACTACTTACTAAATACAAAGTTACAATGGCAAAGTCTTTAGCTACCAAGTTTTTGCCAAACTGAGCATTTTCATATTTATTCACTGATCACGAGTAAATGTTAAGAGGAGATCCTCAGAAAAAGTCTCCAACCAACATCGCCTATATTTCATTATTTGGTGGGTACTGATTAGTATCGATAATGTGAGAATCTCACTTAAAAAAATCTTACTCAATATTTTATGCTCTTAGTTCTTCTTCTTAGTAGGTTCCAAGGTCACCCGAAATGACGGAAGTCTCTAAATAATCGCGAGATAAAAAGGAACGTTGTTACCTACCTAGACCTTGTAGCAATGGACCCTAGAAGAACACCTCAGGTCTTGGAAGACTAAAACCACAGGGTATGCCGCAAATGTACTTTGGGTGGATAGACCAAAAATAACTTAGTAACATTGTAGGAGTCACCATAAAGCACCATTAGAAAAGAGGTATCGGAGATTCGGCGGAATGTAGAGCATTAGCGGAGGACAACGAGACTTTGGCAGATTACCTTTGCGATTGTCTAGCCCTCAGCCGGTTGAGACGAGATATTTTGCATGAGACCCACTGTTCCAAAGAGGCTACCCTGCGGGTAGGGGGGACCTCTCTGGGTTCGAGGGAAACCTAATATATCCGCGGCAAGGCATTCCTGTCGTAAGAGGCGACTAAAAGCCACAAGCACTATGTCTGACATTTACAGGTCTTGGTTTGAATGTCAACATGGTCTAAGTGAGAAAAGTGCTATAATATTCTGCTGGAAGTGAAATTCCAACTTTATATTTATATCACAAAATATAAAGCATTTGTCACAGCGCAAACGCCACCAGTCATTGAGATTTTTTGAACTTAAAGCAAAACCAAAGACTATAACCTGGTACCACGGGGAGCAGTTAGCCCTTGGAGGTAACTCCAATCTGCTCATTGGGTTTGGCCCTTTGTGGAGATTCGTGGTGGCTGTGGTTTGTCCCTAAATGCAGGAAGGGCATTTGTCCAATGTGAAGCTGCATGCGACCAGGTGGCGGACCCACAGTACGGCAGAGGTTTTAGATGGCCCTCGAACCCGACCAAGGTGACTAGGGTGTCCCTATCCAACCGAACCAATTGGAACCAAGGTATAAATGCAAAGTGCGTTTATGCTTTGGGGCGCTGATCAACGCATTATATTGATCTACGTGCTTCTAGCAATAGAAAGCGCCATGAGGTTAGGCCTTCGCAGGCAGATACTCACGTAAACCACAACGGATTCTGTTCCAAAGAGGCATTAGGCAGCTGGAATGGAAATATTAGGTATTTTACCAAATCCACTCAGCAGCTGGAAGAAGTTACATTGGTTTTCACTCGAAAGCACAGTGGGCCTAATGATTGCTTAAGTGCTGCGGCCTACAGTCTAGCGTTTCTGCGCTGCTTTTTTCAAACAATCAACCAAAACACGTTAATAGAATGTCCATTCAGAACCGTGAGTTTTTTTTTTTCTTAGGTCTTAGAAGGTCTTGCTGAATTCGTCCTGTTTGTAGCTAATTTCTTACAAAGTATGCAAAAGAATATAAGTAGAAGTCATAAAATCGATTGGTGCTGTGAATAAGGTCAAATGGGCTCAATTAGTTCAAAGCTCCAGCTTGACAGTACCACGTGTTTCAAATGGAAAATGTCGATATAATATTTCGAAGACGAAATTGAAGATTATTACTAAACGAATCAGTAAATTTTAAATTATTTTTAAGGTCTCCTGTCTAAAAATTTAGTTTGTGCGCCGCTGTCCGAGGTAAAATATATGTGCAGGATATGCATATAATAAAAGCCCACAAATTAATAAAAATACGGACACACATTCGTATGAGCGTATAAATGGCATATGTACATATATGCTTATAGGCGAACAAATATTTACCAGATTGTAAATTAATTTTTTTTTACAAATTGTCACAGCGAGTGAAGTTGAGAATTGCCAGCGACACGAGATTCACCACCTCAACACACGAAAACTCAATCAGTGCGACACAGCAAGGCTGAACGTGCGGATGTGAGACTAAGTTGACGAACTACAAATTATATACTTCACCGAAAATAACCGATTTAAATAGCTTGTAGCATAATTTGTAGTGTTGTTGTTTTCAAAAAGTATCAAAAGTAAAAGTGTTTCAAATAAATAAAATAATACTTTCAAAAAGTAAACGTTTTCAAACTAGTTATGGAAATCACCGAGCCGACACTGTGCGTTTACTACGTAAGCAAAGCTTTGGCGCTGGCGCCATTCTCGGTACGCCGAAACTCGAAGGGTGTGTTGGATATTCGACGCAGCGTCATGTTCTCGGTTTATTCCGCCTCACTGTGCTTGCTAATGGGTAAATTGTCCTCATTGAATGTGGAAAAATTTTGAAATTTTATTGTGACGAATTTTTCTAGTCTTTTTGACCTACCAGGGGCTTTTGTTCGATGCAAATTCGCAAGTGCCAGTGCGGTAAGTAAGATTATGCTCAAATATTGTGTATATTTTATATATTCCTTGTAGTTTGGTTTTTTGTTCTTGCTCACCTAGTTTTATAAAGTTGTAGAAAATACTGTAGAAGCTTGGTCTTTGCTGAATTTAAATCATTGTCGTAGTTTAATGCGCCCGTATTTTCTTTGGAAGAACAGCTTTTACTTTCATTCTGCTCGTAAAAGTTATGTTGAAGTCCTATATTTTTATACAATTTTTATTTGAAACATTTAGGAGTATCTCCTCGTCAAAAAAATAGACATCACCTACTTGCATTAATATTTAGATTAAAACTTTTAATTTTCAATTAAATTAAATAAAAGTTGACATGAAAAAAATCTTGATTAATCAATGGTACTTCGAGGCTAATATTAAATTTTTTTTTTCAATTGTGCTTTTCTTACAGCAACTTAATACAAGGCCACTTTTCTTGGTCACTAGGATAGAAGAGCTTAAAGTAACTAATTTTTTAGTAAAGAAGCATTATTTTTATTAATTATTTCTTGTAAGTGTAAATATTTGACTTAAAAAGAAAAGTTCTCCGTAATGCGTATTGTTTTCTTTTTTTTTTGTAAAAACTTCATATATCCGATTCTTTAGTTATTTAACAAATGAATATCTATGAATTCGACTGGATAAAAGTTTCGAATTTCGCTTGAAAATTACATGATTTTTATTCCGACAAAGTTAAAATTTTCATGCAATCGAAAAACTAGAGAACCGTTGTTCAGAAAATCATTTACAAAAGAAGCAGAAAAACGTTCGGATGATTTTGCTTCGATTTTGAACAAGTAAGGATAATGCATACTACTGTGGTAAAACAATAGTACGACTTTTTAATTTGAATTCGCGCGAAAACTCAGTCGTCCAAATACTTTTTTTCTAAATTGGTATGACTGTCAGTGACATCTGTGCCAAAAGTCATATAAAAATAATCATTATTGTTTAGTATACACCTGTCTTTCTGAATACTGAAGTCGAGTTATTCAACAAAGAAGTTCCATTAAATTTTATGTGCGGAAGCAAATTTCTGTTTGCGAACATTCAGAATGTTGTAAAAGGCCCTTGATGATAATTGTTTATCGCTAGCAAGTGTTTTTGATTGCTACAAATTGGTACTTGAGCTTTGACGATCAGACATTTTGCTGGCATTGATGGAATATCGGGGGATCAGTGAGAATCATTTTGAAAGATCAGTGAAAGCCCGATTGGTCCTAAAATCAATAAATTTTGTCGTAATGAGTCTTGAATCCACTCAGATACAGACGATCACGACGATGTGGCAAAGATGAGCTGAAGACGAAAAAAAAAAACGTCAAAGAGGTTCAAAATTAATGTTATATATGATGTCTCCGAATTTCTTTTGATGGCCAAACTCTCAACAAGAAATACTATTTGGGTGTTAAGCATTGTTTGCACGAAGCTATTCGTTAAAAGAGGCCAGAATTATGGGCCGACAACTCTTGCTTTTTGCACCATGATAATGCATTGATCCTTCGTGAGTTTTTCGCCAAATTTTAATACATTCATTCACGTTTCATCGTTACGCCTATTAATGACTGTTCTGGAAATTTACTTTAGCAAATGTTTCGAGCATTGGAAAAAACATTGACACACGTGTATTTGGACCAAAATTTTATACAAAAAACCTCTCGACAGAATTCAATACGAAATATGAATGGATTGCAATCAAATTTGGGATCATATTAACTTATACTAAAATCATAGACTCACTTTGTTTCATTACTACAATTTGCTTCATGTAACAGAAATGTCTAAGAAAGCAACTTCAAGCGTAATAATGTACACGGCATTTCAAGCTCATTACGTACAGCTGCAAACGAAACCAGCTGGTACGATGAGGAGTGTCGTGTCATTAAAATCGACCACAACACGTGCAGGATGCAGGATGCATTCCAAGAGTTAAAGAGGGCAGAAAGACATATTTGAAGCCAAAAAAAAAGAGGCCAAAATGCGTGAATATGAAGGCAACTAACAGAAGGTTTCAAGACCGGGGCATACTCTCGTAGTGCACACTAAAATTATCGAGGGAACACTTCTCCAGCTTGTTGAATTGCAGTGAAAGCATAACGTAAGGAGAAGGCGAACACGATTACCCAATCGATGACGATGGAGAAACGTTCCATTATCCGACTATGAAAAAGTTCGCATAGGAATGACCCGTCTGAAGAACAACAAAGCGGCGGAGACCGATGGATTACCGGCCGAGCTATTCAAACACGGTAGCGAAAAACTGATAAGAAGAATGCATCAGCTGTTTTGTAGAATATGGTCAAACGAAAGCATGTCCAACGATTGAAATTTAAGTGTGCTCTGCCTAATACACAAAAAGGGGGATCTCATAATTTGCGCAACTACCGCGGGATAATCCTCCTCGTCATCGCATATAATTTTCAATAGAGCTTATTGTGTGAAAAATTTCAGCTCACCGTCAACAAACTGATTGGACCTTATCAGTGTGGCTCTAGGAAATGCGCCAAGTCTAGGCTCCCAAGTCACTGTTGACAGTCATAACTTCGTAGTCGTAGATAATTTCGTCTATCTTGGAACAGCAATAACAATGCCAGCCTCGAAATCTAACGAAGAATAACTGTTGGCAACAGGTGCTGCTTCGGACTGAGTAGGGTATTGAGAAGTACAATCCTTTCTCGACGAACAGAAAGCAAACTTTATAAGTCACTCATTATTCCCGTCCTGTTATATGGTAGAATGGAGTGGAGAGAAAAGTTCTGCGAAAGATTTATGGTTCTTGTCTTGGCCACTTCGAATATCGCATTCGATGGAACGATGTACTGTATTAGATATACGACGACATTGAGAGAGAAGAGAGTAAAGTCTGCTAAAATAAACGGAAACCATTACACTTATGTATGTAATATATGGGAACTGGAGTAATTCGTGGACCAATTTCACACATTTTCATAAGTATATCCAGTGTTATCAAGTAAAGATACTTTTAAAATTTCTGTCTTACATTATCCGTAGCCGTTTGTTAGTGAATTCTTGATCAAAAACAACACCGCAACAATGCCCCAGCCTTCGTATTCATGTGACCTTTTCCTAATTTCCAAAAATATGGAAGAGAACCTTAAAAGTAGTCGTTTTACAAGATACATGAAAATCGATGAAAAAGCTAAAGTGCTGGCCCTAATGCATAGTATCGAATGTGGTTTATTTTGAAGACGACTACATTCGAGTAAACGAATAAATAAATATTTTTTTCAAGTAACGAAAACTCCAGTTATTTTTTTGAACACTCCTCGTATATACACTTACTTTTCCTAAGATATCTTACATAATGACCGATTACGACGGTTTAAACTAGAAGTTTGCGATTCTTATATAGGGTAGAGCACATTATTTTCTTCGAATTTCACAGATATATCACAGATTCTCCGGAATAGTCTTGAGATTCAAGGTGAGTGCTGCTTGGATCTAGTCTCAAAATGCGATTCACAAGAAAGGCGGAGTAAAACGGGGCGTTGTCGTGGTGCAACTTCCGATCGGCTGCGATGTCTTGTCGGACCCGATTGATCCTTCGTTTAAGTCTCTTGAGAACTTCCACGTAAAACTTGGCATTGACGGTTTGTCCAGGAGCATGTTGGACGATGCCTTTGATGTTAAAAAAGAAAATGAGCATCGTTTTTACTTTGGATTTGCTCATTCATCAGCGACCTCTTCCCGGCCTTATAAAAAGGCCTGGTGCCACCGATACACACCACTAAAGCAACAACTGGTTAAGCCTGCTTTATCAACTTCCCTGTCGCAAATTTACTGAGTTTCAAACACAATTTAATGGCGTACCTCTGCTCTAACGAACGCTGCATTTTCGGCTTGCACCACTCACAGAAACACGCCGCCCGAAAATGTTTGTCCTGACTTGGAGACAGGTGACCTGACTCTCGTTCGTTAGCTAGGAACGCCCTCTACCGAATTCAGTTTGTGCGCGCACGGCCTGAAGTACAGTCGCGGAGGACGAGCTTTTGGTATTGCTCAACGTCATAGGGATGTCTATTAACTTTGCGAGAATACCAAGGTCAGGCATAGCGGTACAGACACACTTCCTTTTCGTGTTGACGAAGGTGGCTTTAAAATCGAGGAAGTCCGCGTGTCAATATTCGCGACCATATCTTGCAAAGTGCCTGACGCATGCACCTTGTCGGCTCTTCGCCCTCGTATTTGAATAGTATGGGCGATAATCCATCGGCCTCTGCCACTATGTTGTTCTTCAGGCGGGTAACTGCTTTCGAACATCATCATAGTCAGGCAATGGAACATCTATTCCATGGTCATCGATTGGGAAATCGGGAAACGCCATATCCAGAAGTTACACTATCACTTCCTTGTGATTATAAAGTGCGTTTTTTCTGCTCAGTCCTCACTTGCGTGAACTTCTACACATGGTTCTATTCTCTATAAGATAAAGTCATATTAATAAGCCTTTTATATAATCTTTTCATTTTATCATTATTTTGAAATAATCTCTTTTTGAATCTTGCTTTGTATTCTGAAAAGTGATACGAGTCAATTAATTTTTAAAACCGTGTGATATGGAAAGTAGGCACGGCAGTTCTCTAATTACGCCCATCTACGAACCGGCTTCTTTTCTTAAAAGGAATATGGGTACCAAGTTCCATCAAGATATCTTAATTTTTACTAAAGTTACAGCTTGCACGGACGGACAGACATTCATTCACCCGGCTTTTAACTATATATCTATCTCGATTAGTTTTAGGTGACACATACAACCGTTAGGTGAATAAAACGGTGAAAAAATTACTATGTAGCAACATGTTACAAGTGTATAAAAAGAACGATTTAAACCAATAGACAATGAAGATGTTAATACTACAATGGTATGTCCGCTATAAGCTTTTTTGCACTGTATGTGAGAAGTCTTTCACCTTTTAGTTTTAGTAGTACTACATAATATCGTGAATATATAAAGTCTAGTAGGAAGAAATCTCTTACTTTCCATGCAAGAACCTGATTTTAATCGATCAGTTTGTATGACAGCGACATGTATCCTATATTGAGCGATGGCATATTGGTCCAATTCGGCCACTTTTTTTTTTCTGAGATCGCACTATTGCCTTGGACAATAACCAAAATCAAATTTGGGAAAGATAATTTGCCAGACAAGAACTTGATTTTGAGATCGATATCACATCAACTAAAATACTAGTTCACATATGTAAATGTGTATAGATGGAAAAATAGAGAGACATAGCAGCAGTTCCTCACAATCATCATTTATTTATATACATACTTTATAGGGTCTCCGACGGCAACCAAAAATTGTATTATGATTTCTGATTCTGGTACTATAAGAGACATTCGCGCAATTCGTCCACTCTGTTTCGATAACTTTGATGTTGAAGATGCACTACGCTCTGGAGGGCCAATTGTAGAAAATATCGATAAAAGTTCGACCGTCATGTAACACTGTTTCTATTGCCCAGGAGCTAAAAGGTGGAAATAAAAATAAACTCCAAATATGGCTGCCACACGAATTAACGCAAAAAAAACTCATGAATTGAATTTGTAACTGCGAACCGCTGCTGAATCACAACTACATGAATCCTTTTGAGGAACGTACAGAAAAGTGTGTCTTTAACTTCAACATCAGCGAAAACCGTCGTCGACGAATTGTGGAGAACTCGCGCATACGGTAGATAAGCAAGAATTGACGGTCAGAAAGGTTTTGGCATGAATTTAGTGGGTTTGGCAGGGAATCATCAAATATGATTAGAATTGTGTGACATCATGACAACGCAAGCATACACACATATCGTTATTGACCCGCCAAAAGCCTCTGGAGCTTTATTTTGAAGTTGTTATGCATTAACCGAACCACCCACCCACAAAGTGATCCTGTTTCCCCTCATGGCGAGTGATTTTGGCAATGAAAAACTCACCTCAAGAGAAGATTGTAAAAATCGACTGTCCCAGTTTTTTGTCAATAGAGACGAGGGTTGCTATGAGAGTGGCCTTATAAATTTACCTTCAAAATCATATGAAATTACAAAAAAAAAAGGCAGGCCTTCAATTTAATGCAAATATAATGGATTTCTTTTTACTAGACCCTATAAATGTACATATATATATCTATTAACGCTATTGTAATACTTATAGTTGCAACATTAACTATGTAGAAATGTATGTAATAAAAAATTATTTGATCTATTTCCTATGAAAACTTCCGTTCTATATAAACTTTGACTCTTCTTTCTCTTTTTTCCGCCACTTCTTTTCACTGCTAACAACAAAACTGCCACGTCTAATGCACCATTACTTGCAATGTCAAAATTCATCAAATATAGCCCATCTTTTAGAATGAAATCAGCCACATCGAAAGTGGTTACAGCCTTAGATGTTTCGGTTGTGGTGTTTGCGTGTTCGGCAGGAGTCGGTTGTGGCTTGTGGGGATATCGCGCAACGCTTGAGCTAAACACGCGACTAAGAAAGGTAAGTGAGAGCAAAATTTATATATGTATATGTATATAATAAAAAATTAATTTTATGTGCTTAATTAAACATATTTATAAGTCTTTTCGTATATATGTAGGTCGATGATTCGTTGCATTCATTTTCCAATTTTAAACGAGATCGCATATTGGCGATATTACTGCTGGGTCTACCGTTGATAGCAATCACCTCGATTTTAGGTATTCCAATATTTCAAAATTTGTTTTTTAATTTAGCGATTTATTGCTTTATGTTATTTACAAATTTTTAGGATTGGATCTCTCGACTTGGCTACGTTTTGCCATTGAAATGAGAACGCCCACAGATGACACGGGTAATTTTAAATCATAAATTTTGTAATTTTTTAAAACTATTTTTTTTTTTTAATTATTATATTGCAGAGCTTAATGTACAATGGTATATACCCTTTTATAGTCTCTACTTCATATTAACGGGCTTGCAAATCAATTTTGCCAATACCGCCTTTGGTTTGGGTAGACGCTTTCGGCGTCTAAATGTAATGTTAAGAAATAGTTTCCTAAAAGGTTGGTAGAATTTTAAAATATCAAAACAAAATTCACAAATTTACGTAAAATTTTTATTTGAACAGATGTTGATAACAGCCAAAAGTACGTTCCCTTAAAACCATTAATCACTACTGTGAAGGTGGTATCGCAGCATCCATTGGCTTTACACCAAAGTCTTTCAAAATTGACTCATGTTCCAACTCAAGACTCAGGTAAATTTTATGTAAGCTTTTTCAATGAAATGGGGCATCATAATGGAAAACTCATAATTTATATGACTTCCAAACAAATAAAATGAAATTAAATCACAATTATGAAATGTGGAAAAATCATATCATATAAACCCCTTTCACATCACTATGAAATGACAAATCTGAATTTAAAATACTAGTAACTTTAGCAATATAGAAAACAAAACCATCTATAAATAGCAAAACATTCGAAAGTCCCTGACTCAGCCGGGAAAATGTGAAAACGGGATTGAAAGTCAAATAGTAATGCTTCCTCTGATCCGAAGAAGTGCGCGAGCTACTTCAGCCGGCAAATATAAATATATTGCAACCTTCGCCGGACAGGGGTAAAAGATGTGTTATCTGACGCATGCGCAAAACGCCAAATGGCAGCGAATTAGGTGGTTCAAGGTTCAGGGTGTCATCAGCAAGTCTAAATCTTGTTGAACTTGTCAAAAGCCTTAGACAGAGTTAATCAGCAAGACAACACAACGCTACTAGAAGATTTTGAACAATCCATGCTTCCTCAGGGGTGCTACAGATGAACCTTGAATAATCTAATCGGTCGTCAATCATCCGTATTATTTCGAGGTCAAAATTAAACATTAATACAAATTAACCAGCGGGTTCCCCGTTACTGTTTAACTACTACATCTCGAGACTCTCCCAAGCAACAGACCGATTTTTCGTTACCTCATGTGCTGATGACTACACGTAGCACTGAAATCATTGAAAAGTGTTAGAACGTGAATGCCTTCGTAAACTTTCTCGAAAACTCCTCCTATACTAAATCCACAGCAACCATAGTAATACGGTATAGACTTTAAACTTTAAACCGTCAATAACACAAAAAATATACAGACCTATCAGAGCACAGCACTCCGGACAATTACAGTATGTGTGTTGAAAACCTGCTCAGTAAGGTCCGCATGCTTCCGATTCAATATATCACAACTAACTCCTTTTAAATTAGTTTCTGCTTGGATGCATACAGAAACCATACTGGCAGCTATCTGTTTGAAACGGAACCATGTTCTAGGAATATCAAGAGAGCCTTCCTACAATACGTCGACGAGGTACAGTGGAGTCAATTAACACCTTCATTGACTCCCTCCCAGTAAATTTCGTCGAGGAAATCGAAACAACACTCATCGCAGACCGTGAGCGGTGTTCCCGATATTGTAGTAGTACATGTCTCCACTGCCGTTGCTTATGTAGCGTCTACTAAACCCTGTTTAATGGTAGAAATTGTTGATTAAGATGTGGGAAACGAGCTGTATTGGCAGGATCAGTTCACCCATTTCCATTTGATTTAACTAAAATAACGCAAATCCTTTACTCAATTACTGAGGTCGGTCTTGAGACTTAAACTCAGAAGTAAAAAGGGTGAAAATAACATAACAGCTGATACCGAGTCATTTACTTAGAATAATTTATAAAAAAAAAAACTGTATAAAATAAAATATAAAAAAATTAAATGAACAAAATTTAATACAATGAAATCTCACATAAGTGGACACTGGCAGGGCCAGTATTTTTTTTGTTTTTTTGTTATAATAAGCAAATCAAAAAATTAAAATTTTAAATCCATAAATATACGGATGAAAACATTATATAATTGATTAAACTTAACACAATATTAGCTAAATTCATACACATTTTCTTTATATATGCAGCTAAAAATAAAGTCGCTTTACTAAGATTGCTTGAAGAAAACCACGAGTCGTTGGGCAAATGCATGCGCTTGGTATCTAAGTGAGTAATACTTCAATTAGTTTCTATTAAAGAATAATTATGCGTAGTAACAGTTTTCATAACTTCAAAATCCTTCAATATTCAACAGTTCGCATGGTGTGGCAGTGCTCTTCATATTGGTCTCCTGCCTGCTGCACTTGGTCGCCACTTCATATTTCCTTTTTTTGGAGTTGCTAAGTAAAAAGGACAGCGGCATGGTGTGGCTACAAGTGTTATGGATTATCTTTCATTCTCTGCGCTTGATATTAGTCGTTGAGCCATGTCATTTGGCAACAGTAGAGGTGGGTAAATATTTGTAATGGCATACTTATTATTCAATTTTCACATTTCAGTCAAAAAAGACTATACAAATAGTGTGCGAAATTGAGCGCAAAATTCACGATCCAATATTGACCGAGGAGGTAGGTGAAAATCACATACATTAATTCAAATGCAATATAAATTGACAGCAAATAAACAGCTTGCATGCAATTAATTGACACTTGTACAATTATTGCGCAGTATTAAACAAATTTGCTTGCTCACTCAAACACAGGTGAAAAAGTTTTGGCAACAATTACTTGTGGTGGATGTGGAATTTTCGGCGAGTGGTCTTTGTCGTGTTAACCGAACGCTACTAACATCGGTGCGTACAAATAACTGTGCGTATATGTATGTGCAAAGGATACACTAAGCAAATAGTACAATTCAAACAAATATCGCTTGTTATAGAATATACTACATTGCTTATATAAATACTGTGTGAAAATCAGTTTATCCTTTTACCATACATCTTTGAAGTTTCATCAATAACTTTTATTTTATAATTCCAGTTCAGCTCGGCTATTTGCACATATCTCGTAATACTCATACAATTTCAAAACACCAATGGTTAAACTATTTGAGAAGAATTCTGATATAGAGTAAATAAATATTAATAAAAAAAAACTAATAAAACTTTGTTTTCTGGTGTAAATAGAGGATAATTTCACGAATGATTAATTAAAATGAAACCCTACAAGCAAATGTTTTGATGCAAAAACTATCTATCAAATTTAGATTTTAAATTTTTAATTTCAATTTTGAAATTTTAATTCAGATTTTGAATTAAAAATTAGATTTTGTGATCAAAAATTTAATGTTTAATATAACTAAGGTAGAATTATATTGAAAATTATATTTTTAGATTTAATTCAGACTTATAATTTTTAAATTATCTAAAAATAATATTTTTATTTTTTAGATTATTTAGAAGTTATATAACTAATCTCAAAATCAGAATTAGTAATTGAAAATTTTCTGATTAAAAATTTATTTCTTGGGATTACTAATGTTTATTTTTTGTTTTAATTGAATAAAAAAATTGATACTTCAACTTTTAAACCCAAACATCTTCGGTTAAGAATTGATAAAATATTCGATGAGTATTTGAATGAGTAAGTTTGCCGACCACTGCGCTAGTTTAAGGCAGATGATGGCTGTTCAGTTCCAAATGGTAAATGGTGGTGACAAATGCGAAAAAAAATAAATCCAAAACAATTTTTTTTGTGTTTAATTTTCAAACCTAAGTTTGGGGTTTAAATATTTTCCCTTACTGCGCATTTGGACTAAATTTTTTTTAATTTTCAATCCGGCTTTTGAGATAAAATTTTGTTATATTATATTGCAATTTTGGATAAATTTTTTTTTTCAATTCAGCACTTCAGAATACATTTTTTTATTATATTTAAATAGAGATTTTAGAGTTTACAAAAAAGAAAAAAAAAATTCAAAAAAAAAGAATAATAAGTTCGGGTGTCACCGAACATTTTATACTCTCGCATGATAAAGTGATAATCGAGATTTCAGGCGTGGTTGCGAACCGATTTCACCCATATTTGGTACATGTCATCAGGGTGTTAAGAAAATATTATATACCGAATTTCATTGAAATCGGTTGAGTACTTGATGAGATATGGTTTTTGGTCCATAAGTGGGCGACGCCACGCCCATTTTCAATTTTTAAAGAAAGCCTGCATGCAGCTTCCTTCTGACATTTCTTCCGTAAAATTTAGTGTTTCTGACGTTTTTTGTTAGTCGGTTAACGCACTTTTAGTAATTTTCAACATAACCTTTGTATGGGAGGTGGGCGTGGTTATTATCCGATTTCTTCCATTTTTGAACTGTATATAGAAATTCCTAAAAGAAACGACTCTATACAGTTTGGTTGACATAGCTATAGTAGTTTTCGAGATATGTACAAAAAAGTTAGTAGGGGGCGGGGCCACGCCCACTTTTCCAAAAAAATACGTCCAAATATGCCCCTTCCTAATGCGATCCTTTGTGCCAAATTTCATTTTAACATCTTTATTTATGGCTTAGTTATGACACTTTATAGGTTTTCGGTTTTCGCTATTTTGTGGGCGTGGCAGTGGGCCGATTTTGCCCATCTTCGAACTTAACCTTCTTATGGAGCCAAGAAATACGTGTACCAAGTTTCATTATGATATCTCAGTTACAGTTTGCACGGACTGACGGACAGACAGACATCCGGATTTCAACTCTACTCGTCATCCTGATCACTTTGGTATGTATAACCCTATATCTGACTCTTTTAGGTTTAGGACTAACAAACAACCTTTATGTGAACAAAACTATAATACTCTGTTTAGCAACTTTGTTGCGAGAGTATAAAAATAGTAAATACATAAATAAATAAAAATACTTAAATAAAAAAATGAAAACAAATTAGTTTAAATTATTATTTTATTAGAATGCATTATTTGCAAAACTAAATATGTGCAGTAAAAGACACAAAATTTTTATTCTTATCCATATATGTATGTATATTTTCTACTGCTAAACCCAATTCATTCAGATAAAATTCATCAAATGTTAGTTCTGCGATATTAGATGTATATGTATATAGTAGTCGAAAATTGCATCATTAACCATATATTACATGTATCGTTTATTTTATATGTATGTATATAAGTATATATGTAAGCTCTTGCTATTCATATTTTTTAATTTGCAAACTTCAAAATCACGTGATACGACATTTCAGTGCAATATTAATAAACTTTTATGCTTTGAAAAAATAATGAAACGCGCATTTATTGTTGTTATTAAAATTATTAAAGAACTGTGGACGTAGAATTTGTCGGTTGAAAATTGTAATAAGTTTGTTGCGAAAAACTAATTTATCGAACTATGTATACATATGTGTATGCAATCAAACAAATTGTTGTTTATGGTAACTTAGAGATAACAGTGAAATAAAAGGCAAAACTTTTGGAATTGTTATTGGCGCATGTTGCGGCAGCGTTTAAATTAAAATCCCTTTTGAAACTGCTTCGACTCAAGGCGCTGCTGCAGCATTTCCAATTGTCTTTTTGCTTCGCATTGTGGAAAGTTTGTCATTTCGTAGTATTGTGGAGCTAAAGTGAGCAGCCATTCCGCTGAAAGGGTATTTAAAAATTTATAAGGGTGTAATTGATATTTGCTCAAGAAAATGTACGGAAAATTTTACTTACGTTTAATATCCGTAACTGTGCGTATATAATTCTTCGTCGTCAATACGAATTCATTATAGATTACCCAATCGGGTTTATGATCTAAACATGTAGACGGATGCAACTGCACATTTTGATTGTCTTTAATGGTCAAATAGTGGCCGGTACGTTCCAAATGAGCGACCTGCATGAAAAAGCCCTGCACCAATGCTTTGCGTATGTTGACATAATAGTCTTTCGATGTAAATTCTGTGCTGCTGCGCTTCAAATTGAAACGATCCATTATACGTGCGAGTTGTTGTCGCACATTATCGGCTGATTTTAATGAACGGAAATTTATAAAATTCTCATAAGACCAATTGGGGTCTTCACCACCTAAAAAATACAATTGATTTATTTATGAATAAAAGGAAATAGTATATAATTTAGATTAGCTTACTCTGTTTAAAAGCATGATAGACATTCAATAATGTCAAGTGATCACCATCGATATGAGCGAAACGCATCTTTGCCTCGTCGGCAGCTTTCTTAGCCTCATTCGGTCGCACAAAGCATTGTGGCACTGTCGTTGTGCGGTGAGGCGAGAGTATAATAGTAAGAGTGTAGAAAGGAAGAGAGAGAAAAAGTGGTTTGGTTTTGGGTTGGCGGCGTCACGGTATCCATTGAACGCGGCACAATCCCACCCAAACGCAGTTGAGTTATGTTTCACAGCAAATTTGATGATTGAAGGAGAGTCCTATTTTGCTTTACTAATTTGCGTATTTAATTTCGAGCAAAATTTTTCAACTTTCATTAAATTTTTTTAAAGAATTTCATATGATCTTTTGCTGATAATCTTCGAATATTGCGATTTTAAAGCAATTTTTCACTAAATTACGTAATTGTCCACTAAAAACAATGCCTAAATTGGCAAATGAAATTGGGTTTTGGTTGAGTAAATTTGTCGTGAGTTTCAAGAGCGATTTTTTTTTGTACAAATGCACACAATACGCACACACTACTTAAACCTTTAAAAATTATTTAAAGCTACTAATGCACTATATTAGAAATTTAAGTAATAATTAAAATGAATTTAAGAAACAGAATTAACTTTGCTTTTTTCCCAACAATTATTTAGTCTGCAGCACATTATGTTTAAAATAAATTTTATATGCAAGTTTGTGAGTTCAGTTTTACACATAATTTCGAACATTAAGGTCGAAATTTCGAACTTGAATTAGGAAAAAAAACACAAGTTATTTGCAGTGTGAAAAAAAAGACTGGTTTAAAGTTGTAATATCGCTCGTGAAACTGTTTTCAGTGGTGAATGCAAAAGACAAATGAATTGATAAAATTTTTCCTTTGCATTTTAACTAAAAATAAGAATTCAGCAACAGTGGAAAATAGCTGTCAGTTCGTTAGTCTATAACAATGTCAAAATAAATATCGATATAAGTTAGAAAAAAAATCCTGTTTTGCTAAAATTTCAATTTTCTTTTTTCCTTCAAAATTATATCCTAATATAAAGTGGTAGTAAGAAGCATTATGGAGCAAAAAAGTTTGTGCGCAACATATTAATAGCATTAGTATTGAATTGATTGCCTGAACTCAAGACTTTTTGAATGCCTACATAATAGAAGCTAAACAGTTATTGTGCAATTTCTTTCTCCTCTACATATGATTACTTATCACTTGAAAAAATTATAATAATCATTTCAAAAAAACTAACTACCTGTTTGGTTTTAAATAATAACAAATAAAAATATAAAGCACGTATTTGGTATTTATACGCGCATTCTCACCCGACAGCATTGCCGTTATTGAAAGTATCTCATTCGAGCAATTATGTTGACAGCTGGCTATTAACATTTTTGCCAACTGTGGATCCAATGGAAATTCAGACATGACGGCACCCAAATCGGTAAGATTGCCATCATCATCCAAAGCTGCTAAGTAATTAAGCAATTCCAGAGCACGCATAAGTGTTTCTGGTGCAGGTGGATCCATAAAATCGAAGTGCACTAAATCATCAATACCAAGCTTCTTCAATTGTAAAACAACAGTACCTAGAAGAGTATACAGAATGCCATATACACTTTGTTCAATAAAATTAATTTTGAAATAGTAATGTTTACCTAAATTTGAACGCAATATTTCCGGGTAGGTATTATCCTGCATTTCATTTTTATAAGCCTTTTCAGTGTATAATCGGAAGCATTTTCCTGGCCGTGTACGCCCAGCACGACCAGCACGTTGTTGTGCCGAAGCTTTAGATATAGCGGAAATAAGTAAACTCTCTACACGTATACGTGGGTTGTAGACTTTCTGTTTCGCAAATCCTGGATCAATCACGAAAACAACACCATCAATGGTAAGCGATGTTTCAGCAATATTGGTGGATACAACGACTTTACGTCCGATGGCCCCGTTAGCATTGCGCGGTGGGGCAGGCTCAAAAATACGTTGTTGTAAATTTGGCGGCAAAGTTGAGTAAAGTGGTATGCATTTAAGTTCGCCAATATCTGAACCCAAGTTGTCAGTTTCACGTTTAATGCGTTTGCATGCTTCTTCTATTTCTTCCTGACCAGTTAAAAACATCAATATATCACCTGAAATTCGTTTAAGAGTTAGTCAGAAAACTACTATTGTTTAATTTGTTTACCTTCAATATCTTCGCACATATGTATTTGTATTACTGTACGTATTGCTGCTTCTAAATAATCACGTTCGGGTTCGGGTGTATAGAAAATTTCTACTGGATGTGTACGACCCGGTACGTTCATTAAGGGTGCATTATCGAAATACTGTTGAAATTTGCCGGCATCTAATGTGGCGGACATCACTACTAATTTCAAATCACTCCTTTGCCTTATAACTTCTTTCAGTACACCCATCAAAATATCTGTTGCCAATGTACGTTCGTGAGCCTCATCCAACAATATAACCTGATATTGTTCCAACATGGGATCAGACATAGCCTCACGCAGCAACATACCGTCAGTCATGTATTTGAGTACGGTTTTGGCAGATGAGCAATCCTCAAAACGAATAGAATATCCCACTTCTTCGCCAAGTCCTACGTCCATTTCTTCCGAAACACGCTGTGCCACAGACATTGCTGCTACACGACGTGGTTGTGTACAAGCGACACCCTTTTTACCTTTCGTCAGAGCAAACTCAACGCACCATTGTGGGATTTGTGTGGTTTTACCAGAACCAGTTTCTCCCACTAAAACTATACATTGATGTTCGTTTAATAAACGCATGAAGTCAGCTTGATATTCAAAAACTGGTAGCGTAATTCGTTTTTTATAAAGGTTAAAGTAGCGCTGTGTATAGGGTTTCATATTGTAGGGATTTATAGCGCCCGGCTGGCGCGTGGCACCAACTACATTGCCGGTAGTGGGAGCAACTGTAGAGGCATTAGCAAACGTTGCCGAGGACGGATCATAATCCCTTTGATTAAAAAAATTAGGTATATATTAAATGAGATATGCAAACTTTATTTAAATTGCGCCTATTTTACATTTGCATGTGTGTATCACTTACTTTTTCGCCTTCGAATTGTAGGTTTCACCGACTTCTATACGCCTTTTCGACATTTTAAAACAGTTCTATGTGCCTTAGATGGTGGTAAATTACAAATTTTTTAGTATTGCAATCACTATTAAACGTATAAAAACGATTTTAGAAAGCAAAATGCACACGAAAAACACGCGTTTAACGTCCAATATTCACCTTTGCAGCAAATAAAAGAAAATGAAGTTGGCCGTAAATAACCCATAGAAGCAGAGTTGCACGATTAGTACTATAGTAACATGAGAATATAATAGCCTTATTATGAGAAAACCTCACAACTGGTTTATTTTGCGAGGTTATTCTTCCTCAAATTTCACAAGAAGTAAAAAGCACAAAACGTTCACCACATGAGTTGAAAAGCATTTTGCTGTGAACCAGCTGTTTTACAAAAATAAGCAAGGTAAATGGACAACCGAGATAAGTAAATAATTTCTCAAATTTATTAAATTTAGTGGATATATAATATTTTAATTTATTTTTAGGATTTCAAAATGTGAAAGAACGACTAAGAAGCAGCGCAGCAGTACAGAATATAATTTAAACATACATAGATTTTTATTCGTACATGTTTTAAATAAAACATACATACAAATGTACAAATTAAATCTTGTCAAAATTATTTCAACATAAATACGTATATTTATTTTGTTCGTAATTGTTACATATTTATTGTAATCTTTTGAATACTTCCTCCAATCTATTTAATCAAAATAATTGCAAAGTATTTTAATGATACAGAAATTAAAAAAACATTTTCTACCGGTTTTTCATTGTGAGGTTTGCTTTCTGACATCAACAATTAGTGAGGTAATTGTAAGCATTTGTGCTTTTGTAATCACCTCAGCATACAGAAAAACACAGAAATCTCAAAAACCTTACAATAGTAAGACTTGTGATTTTTGTGAGGGTACTAGCATTGGGCTATCAATTGTAAACATGCCATAAGTTTTGAATTTGGCATCACTGGTGCCATAAGAAGTGTTTCCTTGAACACAAAGCGAGTAAAATCCATACAACACTGATTTCAGACTGGAAAAACAGAAAATTTTATTGTGAGCAAGCTGCGAAAATTGTTTATAAAATACTAAATTGTTAAATAAAAGCTAGATAATTTGTGAATTAACATGTATCATCAACGTTACAATAATTTGGCATAATTGAGTGTACAATTAGCGCATCGAATATGATGGAAATTCCGATACAAGTTGCTGTCCGTATCTACCCCTGCTTACCACCGGCTGTAACGACACCGCTACTATCAGCTGGCAATGTTGTAGATACGCAATCCATTTTAGGGGCTGATGAACATTCGCAAATAACAACGCAAAAAGATGACAATGGGAATTTTAATGCTAATGAAAATGCTAGAGATAATGGTCCCATAAACATGCAAAATGAACCTACTAGAGCTGAGGCCAACATTTATGTGCAAGCCATTCCAATGACTGCGCCGGGATTTCTAAACACCGCACCCACTGCTTTGCCTGGTCAAATGGATAACGGCATTGCCGCTGGTTTAATGCAAGTAGGACCGCATTCATTTCCCGTGACTCATGCTCTATCTATGGATTGCACACAAAGTCAAATTTACCATCAGACTGTATTTCCTCTGATTAGTTTGTTTATGGAAGGATTCGATGCCTCTGTAGTAACATATGGGCAAAGAGGAACTGGTAAAACGTACACACTTTACGGACCTGGTTTGGATTGTGTGTATAGTGAGTCCGAACAGGGCGTGGTGCAAAGATGTGTACGCGAAATATTTTCCCATATGGCCAACCATCCAGGTAAATTTTGAAATGGTGCAAAAGGTTTTTTAAATGATATAGATTTTTGTAGAACGTACTTACGCTATAAATATCGGTTGGGTGGAGATAACCGACGATGCTATTCATGATTTATTGGGTGTGGGCAATGTTCATTGCAATAGTATAACGGATGTTTTTCATTGGTTACAAATTGGCTTGAATGCCAAGCAGTCTTCTAACAATAACAGTAACGACGATTTATCTATAAGCCATACACTTTTTACGCTTACACTCGAACAACAATGGGTTTCAAAAGAAGGTCTCATACAACACCGTCTTTCAACGGCTAGTTTCTCCGATTTATGTGGCACTGATCGTGTATTCATGCTGAATGCATTAGATCAAACGGCAAGCTTACCTAAGGATGTGGGTTTGCAAACATTGGAGCGGGTAGTAAACACACTTACTGATCCAGCACTCATGTATGGTTCTAATGGCAATATACCTTATAATCAAACCACATTGACTACATTATTGAAAGACTCATTTGGTGGCCGCGCACAAACTTTACTTATTTTATGTGTTTCGCCACTGGAGCGAGATTGCAATGAAACAATCTGCAATTTACAATTTGCCTTCAAAGTACAATGTGTCAGAAATTATGTTATTATGAACACATTTTCGGACGATAACACACCCATTTCTCCCGAAGCAATAATGCCCGAATTGCCTGGAGGCGGTGGTCCTGGTATACCAGTGGGAGCAGATACATTCGGATTACAGTTTGCTGCAAGTCAGTGGTACAAATTGGTATCCAATGCCGAAGGGTTGTTCTCAAAGTAAATAATAAAAAAGATAAACATTTGTATTACCTATTATTATTTAATAATAAATCCACAGATTGGCTGCTTCAAATGCTGTGACTGAGTTGGACAAAGAACAAATTGAGGAGTGGCTTTTTCTCAAGCAAGAATGTGAGGAATGTTTAAGCTCTGCTGAAGCTATACGCCCACAGAAACAACTAGGACCCATACAAGAGACCGAAGAGCCTGAAGAGGTTGTTAGCGATCCCGAAACCTCATTTCAACAGAATTCGGATAATGAATCGGACTGTGAGTCACAACGACCTGATTTGATGGAAAAATTAGAAACGCTTATGGAAGAGCTACGCATAAAAACAGATACTTTAATAGAAGAGAAATATAAAGAATTTATACAAAACCAACCAAAAGCTGTAATGGAAAGTCAGGAGAGCGCAAGACGAAAGGAATCTGCTCAGAGCTTAGAGTTAGTGTTGAGCGAACAACGCCAACCTAGTGAAAAATTAGATGAACGCAAGCCATCAATGGGAGGTATGTTGCTAAGTCTAATAATATTAAATTATTTTGTCTTTAAACTTTACTTTTGCAACGTCTAGGTCGACGTAGATCGATACAGCCCGGAGCCACTCTATCAAGTGCTGAGATCGCAATGCTCAACCGCGTGGCGTCGCGTGAACAGACAGCACCAAAAGCATCTGACGACTTTCTTGAGAGTTCAGGTAACCTGCAGAATGCAGCACAATTACGCGCTGCAATTAATTCGCCGCTGGAAAACGTACAAAAGAAATTGCGGAAATTGGTCACAGATATCGAAGCGCGCCAACGGCAAATAGAGGAAGTAGAACAAACAATGCAGTTGAAACAGAATATTATAACGGAACTGGTGAAAAATAGTGACACACGCTCCACAGCCAAACAACGTTTCCATAAGAAGAAATCCAAACTTGAGTCTGAGTATGAAAAGACTAAAAAACAGTTGGCTAAAGCCATAGTCCAGGGTAAGGATAAATCTGAGATCGAACGCTTGCGCGCATTAATCGCACATATAGAACAGCGGTTGCAAGATCTCGCCTCAATGAAGCATATCGCCGGCGAGAGTGGACAAAAGGTAAAGAAATTACAACAATCTCTGCATGAATCCAAAAAACTCATCGACGAGCTGCAAAAGAAATTAAAGAAAGATCGTAAACAACGTGAACAGTTAGAGCACGAGTTGAAAATGCTCAAAGAGAAAGAAAACACGCAGAGCGCCAACAGCAAAGCGCTTGTGAAGCTAGATGGCAACTTGAATACAGTCGAAGATGCTGAGCGGGGTAAGAATCTGAAAGAGGTGCAAGCAAGAATCTCGCATTTAGATCATGTGTTACGTGAGAAATCGGAGAATTTGGAACAGTATGGCGACAATGCCGAAGGCACAGGTGAAAAGGAGGGTCTGCGACATGAAATACGCAATTTGCGACGCACACGTGACCACCTACTCGAACAACGCTGCGCGCTCGATCGTAAATTAAAGCGCGACAAAGTGCTATCACAACGCGAGGAGCGAAAGCTACTCGAATGCGATGAGGCTATCGAAGCCATCGATGCGGCAATTGAATTCAAGAATGAACTTATCTGCGGCCACAAATCCATCGATACCAGCGAACGCTTGCAACGTGAGAAAGGCGAACAGATGCTCATGGCGCGTCTTAATAAACTCTCGCAGGAAGAAATGCGCACGCTGTTATATAAGTATTTCATAAAGGTAATAGATTTGCGCGACTCTTCGCGTCAGCTGGAAGTGCAGTTAATGCAGTTGGAACGCGAACGCGATGCTTGGGAGTGGAAGGAACGTGTGCTTTCGAATGCAGTGCGGCAGGCGCGTCTCGAGGGTGAACGTAATGCTATACTATTGCAGCGACAACATGAAATGAAGCTCACATTAATGTTACGTCATCTCGCTGAAGAGACCTCTGCCTCGGCATCGGCTAGTTCGTTGAATTTCAGTGATGCACAACAACAGCAACAACAACGTTACTTGCGTCCTACACACCTTGCGCTAGCCCATCAACAACAGCTGCACACAGCTGGCGGCGCTATTAACACAACATCGCCATACTCTGATTCTGATCTCGAGCTAGAATTTTACAAGCCCACCGTACCAGTGAGTGGTAAAATTTTGAAGCCACCTAAACATGGTGAAATGGAAATATGTCCGCTACCCGATGCTCTGGCCAAATATAAGCCCTTGGAAAAATTCAAAGAAAAGGAACGCGAGTCTAAGAACAAACTATTTGCCAAATTTCAAGTGCTCACACGTTATGCCGGTCAGTCGGTGACTGCCGCAGCGGCTGGCTGTGCTGCTGACGAGCAGACTGGCGGTAGCAGTAGCCGTAAGAAGGATAAGGATCAATTAGCAGCGGCCATACCGCAAGAGAACTTAAAACGCTTAATATCAACACCTCCCGCCACGAAAGTGACGCGTCAGAAAAATAAGATTATAATACAGGATGCAACACGCAAAAATTAGTAAACATTGAAGTATGTTATTTACTTTTATATCTCAATATACGTGCATACAAATATACATATACACATATAGGGCTGAGTAGAGAGCAGGTAAGAAGTATATACAAATAGTTGTAACAATTATTTACTACAGCTATCGATTTTATCATGATCATGTATAAAGTTGTATTATCTAAACACATGTTAACTATATGTTTTTTGGTAGCTATCGATAAACTTTTCGGTTGTCACAAATGCGATATAAATCACGTAAATATTCCTATGTGCCAGGTGCTTTTGCACTTGTTAATAATTTAATTATTTGTTTAAAATATATGTATTATTCGACTAGTATAAAGCATATGGTATGTGCTATAGGCGAAATAAACTTCAGGTACTTTTAAAATATTACGCAATGAAAATTTCGCAAAGAAATTGGTTAGAAAAGAAAGGTCTTTGATTTTGCGAAATGAATTTCAGTTTTACATTCTTATTATTGTATCTGTAAACATTGTGCTGTTTTGTTTTTATTGGAATTAGCTGTGCTTTTTGGGCAAAATTATTCAAAAAAGTTTGAATATAAAGTTTTGTTGCTCTAACACATAATAACATTTAAAATATACATTTACAATATTATACATATCGTCACCTGAAATGCAAAATAACGTAACAACATTTTCGGAAATTTACAGAGCCATGAATGAAACAGGAAATAAAATGAAACATGAGTAAAATACATTTCATTATTGGTTAAAACTGGTTTATATCTGAGCGCAGAACCTGAAAATGTTGAACATATGTAATATAATGTATGTATGTAATTTGAAGTAGTGAGGCGTAATAAATAAGACACTCAATTTCGAATTTTTTGATGAAACGTTATTTTGCATTTCAGGTGACAATATATTACATATATATATATAATTTTGCTTTTAATATTGTTTTGTTTTATTTATATTATTTTATTTTATTTCTTTTTTCTTATATTTTGTGTAAACTGATTTTTGTGTCTCTTTATTTTATCGCGACGACTTTAATTATTTCATTAAATGTTATTTATATAAATTAGCAACGCAAAACTTTTCTAAATGTCATTCAAAAGATTAGTTTTTAAAATTTCCAAAAAATTTTATTGAAAAATAGTTTGTGTATAGTATTATTTAATTGTTTTATTTTCTATTTTATCAATATTAATTACCAAATGGTCTTTTTTCTTTCATTATTAATTTTGGGTGTTATTTTTTTAAATAAAAATTATATTTAGTTACTTTTTATGTTTTATTGAAATTATTCTGTTCATTAATTACAACAATTGCTGTTAGTTGACAAGAGTGATACGTTTTTTACATTAATTTTTTTTTATCGTAAAGAGAGTATATTAAGTTTGCTCAGAGGTTTGAAACACCCAGAAGGAAACTTGCTATTATTCGAGTTAAATATTTGATTTTCGTTTTCCAAACAAATAATTATATTTTGTAACAAATTGTGTCGTAGTGCTTTGTGCTGAAATTGTACGTCATACTTAATTTTTAAATACAATGAAAAGAATTCATAATCATTTAATTTTTGTTTTTGTAAAAATTTTTATTATTTTTTTTATTTTGTTAAATATTTTTTTGTTAAAAATTGCAATTTCTTTGTTACATATATTATTCCCATACCTAAAAAAATATGGAGTCTACAATGTTGACTAAAACTCAATACTCACATTTATTATAAAATAAAAATATGGTATATGGAATTATATAAATAAATAACAATTAATTTTTTTCCTCATATATGGTTCTATAGAAAAAATTATTAATTCCATGGTAGCTATTTTTCCTGCTTAGATTAAGGATACACATACTTACATACATACATACATACAAACATTTTTATGCAACTAATTTAATAATAATTTAAGACTCAATTTTGTACACATACTTTTAAAAGTTAACTTCATAGTGTCATAATCGTAGCATTATAGCATATACCTTCCGATTATATTAAGAAAAACTATTTTAAGTTCGAAAACTTAATAATGTGCTCATTTAATATAATTTCTTACCTTTAAGACAACTAAGTATTAATTACTATAAATTTATGTATTGCTCATATAAGCAAAACGACACGAAGTGAAGCGAAGCGAAAAAAAATGAAAAATGAAAGAACAAATCACGATGTAATACTCAAACCCACTTAATGGCATTTAAGCAATTTCTCGTCTATGTATATGTAATGTAGTCTATATTGCACACAAGCCCACACACACACCCCTATACTTAAGTAAATAATGTGTTTAGAAAAGTTGTATTCGAAATATCTATAGTAAAAGACACTTTTGATACCCCGAATTTTATGAAATTGTGTTAACAATAAAATATATTATTATATATTTTTATTATTACGTTAACGATTTCTTCGAAAAGAATTGAAAAGACATTTAATTTACTTTTATATATCGTACATATTTAGAAGTCATCGTATTTTTCTCTATAAACCACAAATCTTATCTGAAACTAAAATTTCTTAGACGCACCACCACAAGCCAGCAATTAGTTTCCCATAAACATATATTGATTGTATTAAGAAAACTATATATATAAATTAAATATCAATTAAATGCCATATTATATTACAAAACATACAGAAATATTCATAAATATTAACAAGTTAAATAAATATTGCAATAATATGTAGAAATTAAATTATTTAATATTTGAAATTTGCATGAAAATTGTCACAGGTAAGTTTATGTTGTTGTTCTAGTGTCAGAAAACATTGCCTCTATGTAGTATATTTTTGGAGAACGCAGCCGATCTCTCAGTTTTGGGCCGGTTAACAACCGGCATTTTTTCGGTTAGGCTTGCAAACAATGCTTTGAAAATAATTGAACTAACATAACTTCTCTTTATTTGTAATCTCAAAAATCTTAACTAATCATAATTTTTATTATTAATTACTTGTTTCAATTTGTCGA